>NC_038042.1:607500-796430 GCF_002211085.1 Panicum hallii
CAGTTGACAAATAGCTCAAGAAGTATCAACGAAAAGAAAGACATCACATCTTTCTTCAAGTCAAAAAGAAAAAAAATGGATAGTTTCCACAAGAAGGCAGACCTCGCTAAGCACCCATGGCAACCCTTTTGCCCCTCTTGGGCGTCGATGGTGCATTCTCTGTCAAGATCCTAGACAAAATATCTGCTTGCTTTGAGTACCCTTCAGATTTTAAGCTCTCCATCAAAGCATCGCAACCTTTCTGATTGACAACACCTCCTTTGTTCTTGATCTTGCAAAGCATGGAGTACGCAGGCAATGTCTTCTCCTCAGTGTACAGCGCCTCCAGAACTCTGTCGTAGGTCGAGAAGCTAACATCAAAGTCCCTGTCCAACGCGAAATCAGCCAGCTTCTGCGCCTCCATCACTCTGTCATTCTCACAAAGGCCAACCAGTAACTTATCTAGATCAGGCATACAGCCATTTTCAACCATCAGATTGACACGACCGATCCCCTCCTCCACATGTCCCCTCATGAAGAGAGCTTCAAGTATCTTATGCGCCATGTCCATGTTCTCAGTAACCCCCTTCTCGATCATACTCTTCATGACCCTACTTGCAGTCTGAACACGTCCATCATTGAAGAGCGCTTCCATGACAGACTTGAACAGAGCTGGGCTCGGCAGGTGACCCTGTTGCATCATGCCGTCCAATGCTGTCTTTGCATCTGTTGGCTCATTCTTCTTCAGGAAGCTATCAACTAGCAGCGTGTGTGATTCAGGGTCAGTTGGGACCTCACGGCGCGTCATAATGGCAAGAATCTCCTGAGCTGCCTCAGGCACACCTTCTTTTGCATGCCCACGGATAAGACTGTTGAATGCAGCCTTGTCATCCACACCTTTCTTCATCAGCTGCCTGAAGAATGTCGCGGCCTTGGTGGTGCTACCATTGTTGCACAGATACTCAATCACAGGGTTATATGCCGACGCTTCAAGCACAGGACTCTTTGGGCTCAGCAGTGTGCCCTTCTCCATCAGCTCATCTAGCACCTCAACAGCACTATCGCACTTCCCGCCTGCACAAAGGCTTTCCATCAACACTCCATACTGTCTTGGATCCACGAGAACATGCTTGAACTGTCCGCTCTTCCGGTGCACCTCCAACGCCCCATTCAAATCCCCAGCTCTGCACAGCGTCGTCACCAGCCTCATAAACACCGACTTGTCCTTAGGCGTGAGCCGCCGCTCTGCCATGTCATCCACTGCCTTCCGGGCCTCTGCCACCCTCTCCTGATCATCGCAAAGCCCTGGCATCAAAGCAGCAAACGTCTTCTCGCTCAACCTCAAACCCTTCTCACCCATCTCCGTGAACAACGCCACTGCCTCCTCAACCTTTTTGGCTTCAACGTACCCCTTAATCATGACATTGTATGAGACTGAGTTCCGTTCAATCCCCTCCCCGGTCATTTCATCAAACACCTTGCGTGCGCTCTCCAGATCACCTGCCCGCACCCAAGCATTGAGCAGGGTGTTATAAGTCGTGGCATCAGGAGTGACCCCATGAGCCTTCATGTCCCCAAACACCCTGACGGCGGTATCCATCTTCTTGCAGAGGCCGAACCCCCAGATCAATGTGTTGTAGGTAGACAAGTCCGGGGCGACACCCTCGGCGATCATGGCGTTGTAGATCCGCCTGGCCATGGCCTCGCGCCCGCGGCAGAGTATGGCCTTGAGGACGGCGTTGTAGGAGTGCGCGGTGCGGGGGATGCCGAGGTCGGGCATCATCCGGAACAGCTTGACGGCCTCCTGCGGGATGGCGGCCTTGCCGTAGGCCGCGATGAGCGCGGCGAGCGTGGCCTCGTCGGGCGCGATGGAGAAGGAGGGCATGGTGTCGAGGACGAGGCAGCGCGCGTGGTTGAGCATGCGGCGGGACGCGAGGGCCGGGACGAGGAGCGCGAAGGTGTCGCGCTCCGGGCGGAACCCGGCCCGGCGGTAGGCGAAGCGGAAGAACTGGAGCGCGAGGTCGGCGCGGCCCGCGGCGGCGGCGCCGGAGATGACGCCGTGGACGAGCGGCGCGTCGAGGGTGGGCGAGAGCAGGCGGATGGAGTTCTCGAGGCGCGTGGTCCACTGGCGGCGCCGGATCATGTGCAGGACCGTCTCGTGGAGGGGCTCCTCGCGGCGGGGCGGGTTGGCGGGCGCCGCCGCCGCCTCCGTCGAGGTTGCAGCGCCCTCCGGGGTCTCCGCCGGCGCCCCGGCGGCGGGGGCAGGGGAGGGGGTGTCGAGAGTGGAGGAGGCGCATAGCGTGCGGCGGGAAAGAGGGGCGGGCGCGAGGGGCTTGCGGGAGAGGAGCGGGAGGTGGAGGGGGTAAGCGAGGTGGCGGCGCGCCATGGCTGCTGCGGAGGTTTGCGGGGGTGCGGCGCGGGGACGAGACGAGGGTTTACGGCGGAATGGAGAGGAGAGAGTGGGGGGACGAAGTGCGTGTTTGGGCATCCGGCCCAGTAAAGAACGGACGGGCCCAGCATGGGGGCTTACGATTGTAGCCGATACGACAAAGCCCAGTCCCCTCAAAAAAAAAGAATGGTCCATGGTGAGGCCGGCCAATTGTTACTTCTGGCAGCGGTGGCTGGGGCTTTTGTTATCAGAAAACAAGGAGGAGCAGGAAACCTTCATCGTTTGGCTAGTTCACCGCATGCTGAAACTATTGCAGTTTTGCTAAGTATCTATCTAAAGGCTCAATCCTCCTCCACTCGAGCTAATGGCATCTTTGCACCAACCAAATACACTATCGATCTTCTACTAAATAGTTTATTTATCATCTGAACAACGCTGCGCGTGAATGTCTCCAGCCGGGGCTCCGTCGGGTCCACCACGTCCTCATTCTTGTCGCTCGGCGGCGATCGCCAGCTGCTCCGCCCGTGGGGGCTCATCATTAGCATCTAGTTCATCAGCTCGCTCGACACCACTGCACCACCGCCCGCCGCGCCCTTGTTCCTGTCACCGGGCCAGGTCGTCCAAATCCTCTCCACCATCACCCCAGCACACCACGGCACAAAGCGTCGAAACCTCCCATCGCCGCCGGCTTCAACCTCACGGTCAGCGCTCTCTCAATCTGATCATGGCATCATGCTAGAAAAAAGCAAGCATGCCATTGCCACGTACTGAGGCGTTCTGGCACTGCAATCTCAATTTGTCAATTCTGCAGCCGTCGCCGCACGTCGGAAGATGTGATTCAGAGCCCGCTGACATCGAGAGGCAACAGAAATGCTCGGCGACGTCCGTGCTGTGGCAGCAAGAGCGGTGCACGTCGCCGCCGCCGGCAGCCTAGCCTCCGGGTCCCACTGTAGGCACTCCCACGCCAGGTGCGACATGATCTGCATTTCCTCCACCGGGAACTTGCCCTGCAGCGTCGGGTCCGGCAGCTCCGTCACCACTAGCCTATCGTCCTGCAGCTGCGACGTCATCTTGCGTGCCGTCATTGTCATCTCCATCATTTCAACTCCTCTCTCATGTCCATGGATCCATCGTTAGTCATGATCCAATGGCCCGCCGTTGTGATCCATGGTCCGTTGACCTGCCGCCAAAATCCATGACCATTCACATCAACTCGTCGTCGGCTCATTAATATTTTTAATCCATGAGCATCCATTGGAATCCGAATCAGGTATCTAGGACCTTGGATTGCGTTGTGCACCCATAGGTAACCTTCTCAAACTTCGTGCGGCTAGTTTTTCCCCTAGTTTGACTACTCTCTCAAGTTCAACATCAAACTCTTGGGTAACCTAGGGAAAATTTTGGATCTAACTTTTAAACTTCATGTCAAGAGTTTCTCATCATATCCTAGATTGATTTTTGTAAACATGGAATAATTTAGACCTATGAGGATTGTTTTAGGTTCATCTTTTCTTCACGCGAACATACTCATAAAAAAATTGTGACTACATCAGTTGAAAATTTTTCGTTAAGGCTTTTCTTCGGAAAGAGTTCCTTATCGTTATAAAATTTGTTTATTCAAAAGAATCATTCATGTTGAGTCGTCACTTAGTCTTTGGCAGTCCAACCGTCCCAACGGAAAACGGTGAAGATAGCCCATCTAGTTTTGGCTACACGCCGGCTGAAATATCATCCGGCCCACCGTGACTAAATTTATTGTTTTATACTTTTAGAGCTTCTTATCAAGAATTTATTTTAAAATTGATCAATACATAATGTTTAATTTTTCTTCATAATTTTATCACAGTTTCATATGTCTTTTCATAATTATGCTTCCATATCCTATTTACCAGACAATTATTATTAGTGCCGTCTCTAATTTTGGGAAAAATTTGAAAAGAAAAACATAACATAGTTAGTGAAGGTTATGTCTTAATTCAATTCAATTTGAACTCATGCAAATATTTCCTTCCGTTACTAGTGTTCAACTTGAGATTTTACTCATTTGAACGAAAGAAGAGAGAGAAAGATGTGTGAAAATGAAAAGAAGAATGCACAAAATGAGAGAAGTGTTGGGAAGCAAATTACATATGTAAATAGCTCATGTAGAATAATTTTAGATATTTTGAAATTAGCTATTTATTAATCTTATTTGATATAGAATCTTTACATTAGTTTAGATGATTAGATGTTTACAAAATTCAGTGTATATTCTTCCTTTTCGATTAACATGATCAGAGTGAATCGAGTGATTTCTTTTAACATAATTGTATTGAGGAAATAGATAAAACCCATGGCGCCATGGCGGACACTGTCGGCAGAGGTGGAGCAGAGGGTGCGCACGAGGGATGGGCACGACCGGAGGTGAAGCGGCGATGACAGACGAAACAATGAACAGTGAGACGCAACATGACATTCTTTAATTCTCAATCTAAATACCTTTGCCTGTGTGGTTATATTCTGTACATTCATGGATGCAGATGTACTGTGGATTGTGGAGATATGAATAAGGATAAGCCCTCCGCTAGAGCTTATTGCTAATAACACCGCTGCATTAACCAAATCCACTGTCAATCTCCTACATAATTCATTAATTATCTGAACAATGCCGGCGTAAATGTCTCCAGCCAGGGCTCCGTCAGGTCCACCACCTCCTCCTCGTCGCTCGGCGGCGGCCGCCAGTTGCTCCGCCCATGGGGGCTCATCAGAAGCATCCCGTTCACCAGCTCGCCCGACACCACCGCACCGCCGCCCGCCGCGCCCTTGTTCCTGTAGCCGGGCCAGGACGCACGGCACGGTGGCGGCGCGCACCGCTCTTGCTGCCACTGCACGGATGTCGTCGAGCACTCCTGCTGCCCCTCTATGTCGGTGGGCTCTGGATCACATCTTCCGACGTGCGGCGACGGCTGCAGAATTGACAAATTGAGATTGCAGTGTCAGAACGCCTCGGTGCGTGGCAATCGCATACTTGCTTTGTGATGCCACGAAAAGATCGAGAGAGCACTGACCGTGAGGTTGAAGGCGGCGGCGATGGGGAGGTTCCGGCGCTTTGTTCCATGTAGTGCCGGGGCGATGGTGGATAGGATTTGGACAACCTCGGTCATGGTGGGCCTGGCCTCCGGGTCCCACTGCAGACACTCCCGCGCTAGGTGGGCCATGATCTGCATCTCCTCCGCCGGGAACTTGCCCTGCAGCGTCGGGTCCGGCAGCTCCGTCACCACCAACCTGCTGTCCCGCAGCCGCGACGTCGCCTGCGCGCCATTGCCATCTCCAGCATTTCATCCATGTAATAAATTTGGTAGGCTTCTGCTGGTTGCTTTGAGCGAACAGCAAGTCACGTACCCAGATGACGAGGCTCTCGTCAGTCCTGGTGGACGACGACTTGTGGATGGGCGGCCGGCCGGTGATGAGCTCCAGGATCACGACGCCGAAGCTGAACACGTCCGACTTAAGCGACGCCTTGCCCACGATGGCGTACTCCGGCGCGAAGTACCCGAACGTGCCCAGCATCCGCGCCGGGGAGCTCGAGCAGCTCGTCACGCCGTCGTTCATCAGGCACTTGGCCATGCCAAGGTCAGTGATCTGCACTCACACACAAAAAAAATAATCTCAGCACGAGTTGCGGCATTCAGTGACAAGCATTTCAGGTCACTGATCACTGAATCACCAGTAATAACCTTGGCTCTGAACTTGTCATCCAGGAGGATGTTGGTGGACTTGATGTCGCGGTGGAGGATCCGTGGCGCCGCCGCCTCGTGCAGGTACTCCAGCCCCCTCGCGGCGCCGAGCGCGATGCTCACCCGGGTCTGCCAGTCCATGGGCTTCCTTCCTTGCTTCAGGTCCAGGCAGTCCCTCAGGTTGCCGTTGGACATGCACTCGAACACCAGCAGCCTCTCCAGCTGCCGGCTCTGGATCTCCGAACAGTACCCCAGCAATGGCACCACGTGGCAGTGGTTCAGCCTCGACAGCAGCTCGATCTATTCATCACGCATGAGAAGTGAGTGAGGAAATTGCAATGGTATAAGCAAAGATTGCAGCTTTTGGTGTCTGCAGTACCTCAGACAGGAACTCGAAGTCTTCGTCTGCACCTCCCAGGGGCCTAAGCTTTTTCACGGCGACAACTTTTCCATCACTAAGCTGGCCTCGGTATACCTTGCTTGATCCACCAACTCCGATAAGATGCTCGTCTGAGAATTTCCCAGTTGCTTCCTCCAACTCTGAGTACGAAAACCGGATGATAACACCCGGGAATGTGCCACTTTCACCCCCACAAATGCTAGGGCAGCTACATAGAAACTCTGCAGCCACAAGAAGAAAATAAAAACAGGGTATCCATTTTCAGGCTATCAATCAAGTAGAACACCCAAATTGCAGGCAGAGAAAATAAATACGTTAAGCTTGCCTTTGAGAACACTGAGCCTTGGTTTCGGTTTCAGTTGGGGGCGAGGAGATGATCGATGGCTGACAAGGTTTGATCTGCTGCTCCAGCTAGTGTATTTATCAAAGGAGTATATCTGCGAACGAGGAGAGAGCGCATCCTTGCGGCGAAAGTAGTATACAGTGGTGACAAGGAAAGCAGTAGTGGTGAGAACCACGCACACTAGGAGCGTAATTATGACTGTTTTGCTGGAGACATGCCTTTTCCCTTCCTCTGAACTTCCTGGAGATATTAAGCAGACCACATTCAGTAACCCGAATTTCACTTGAACATTCAGTCTATACGTGGTTCATATATCTGAAATTCTGATTTGTTGAGCAAGAACATTTTGCATACCAGATGTACAATTACAGGAAGAGAAGCAACTCCTATCGCGTATCAGAGCATGTTCTTTCTGAAAGGTCTTGTCAGAGGCACATGTGCAGTTCCATGACCCCGTGCCCCCATTCTCATCTGCCGGAATGCCCAATTCAGGTACCATATTGGTAATAATGATAGGTAAGTCCTGAGAGTTATTAATTGACTGCCCTTACCTTGCTGGCAATGACAGGACGAAGAGCAATTGGACAACAGGCTGCTGTTAGAGTTAGATTCACCTACTGGATGAGCTGCGCATACACATGTCCAATTTGTCATTTCAGTTTCGCCCGCGGTGCCATCTGAATAACAGCGTCATTTGTATCAGATATTGTCTCCTTTCATCAGCCATTGAATTTTCTTTAATTTTGCAAGCATTTGCCACAACAGCTACAGAAATAAAAGTACAGTATATTCATGACATGTAGAACTTACCACATGATGCTGCCTGCATCAGAAGAACACAACTGAGGGGGACCAGGAGAAGTTTCATGTGGAGATCCATCAGCTAGCGCCCAAATAGAGAACGGGGAAAGCATTGAATAGGTCCCATTCAGTGCAAGCTCTGAAAAATAATGATGGAAAAAATAAGTATTGGCGTGTTTGAAACCATAGCTTGTTGACCAAAAAGGAATAGAAAACATCACCCAAATACATGCAGAGCACAATGAACAAGTCTCATCACGTTTTGAAATTAAGCAAGTACATAGTTGACTGACTGTATCATAATATACCACAACATGCCTAGGAGAATAGGTAAAACAAAAAAACAAGAGGCAGGAAAGATGAAAGGTGGGGGAGAGATGAAGGCTTAAGAACAGATAGACAGAGGGGCAGCTTATATGCAATGCAGGAATTTCCAATGAAGTGGCAGAAGCTATCAAACACTAGTTTGACAAATATACGTTTACTTCCAAAAGACTATTAGCACACTCAGTGCAGCAGCTTGCAAGATAGGAGACATCTCAACCTACAGCACTATATATACAGTAGGAAGTAGTAGTAGGCCTAAAAGGCTAAAACGAGACTGACTGTACTTAGGTGCAGGTGCAATGTTCTAATAGGGGCATTCAACACTGGATTATAACTTAAAAGGACATCTGGCCTGTAATGATGGGAGCAACAACTGCCAAGTCTGGAGGTGATCAGAGCTCTCAGGCTGGAACAGACTTCTGAAAGCCAGCCAGTGCAAGAAAATGGCAGAAGGATGTTCGCAAGAAGTTTTGAATGATGGGCACAGATTATTCCCAAGGTTCAACTTGTTCACAGCAACATGCCGTGTTACCAAATTTCCAAAAAAAATATATATATATATCAATCAAAACAGGGCAGATTTCAGGAACCTGATAGGCTGATTGTAACCTATTGGTAGAAATCGGCAAGCAATAACGATTTAGACTAATAATCACAATCATAATATGTAAACTCAATTTCTTTGGAAAAAAATTTTCTCGAACAAGACGTAAACTCAATTTCAGCCACTGGATTCTGTCGGCCAAGAACAAGAGAGAGGTTTCTTGCAGTAATCAATTGTCCATTTCACAATCTTCATTAATTTGATAGTTGCATCCCATCCCTAAATGCATGCCTATGGATGTGCCCTCTCCAACTACTACTGCAGCCTGGAGCTTAAAATATGCTGTTCTTTTGGTAGTGACTTGATCGTTGCTCCTAATTTAAAATTGTTTTGGTGGTGCGATCCATCCAAAGAATCGTTGAATGCTAAATTAGTTGCAAGATACACATCAACAGCATTGTATCTAACACATACCATAATACAGGATTTCTCATGGATCCAGAACTTAAAATAAACTATTGGGTTATAGTAAATTGACCAAGTAGTTGGGCCCCCATGATCTGATCTCTATGCCCAAAATTTCTCCCCTTTTTCAGAAAGCACTGCTATACGCGAATGTAAACCGGCAAGCATATTCAAGGAGCATGAAGAGCACTATCTTCAGATGCAACAAAATGTTAAGCTGCTTTTGTAGCCACCTGGCATCGCAAAGAATATAAGGTCGTACTAATCTAACGCTTTCTTTATCTGGGTCCGTGACGGTTAAGCACATTAGGTGAAGATAGCAATGCAGAAAGAAAATGATAATGTAACAACGAGATTGTTGGCATGTGCTGCTTCCTGGCAATGTTTTCTCCTTTTTTTCAAACGAGGGGAAACCATTTACACTGCAAAAGGGAACATGCTACCTGACACATACATGTATAATCTTCAAATCAACAGCAGAACTGAAGATCCGCTACGGCATGTATATTTCAGCTTAGGTAGAAGTGGCCGCAGCACGCAGGTCGCTTTCCTCCGGTGTCGCTAAAATTTGGTATGCTCATCAAGAAAAAAAAAAGAGGAAAATACCTTGTTTCCCTCTCTCTAACTACTGGTATTAGTGGCATGATAGGTAGAGTACTCTACTTGTTTCTTGTTGTTTTTCAACAAGGAGCTTGCCTATCTGCATTTTGTTTTCCTCGTGACTATCCATGGGTGAATGAATTGCATCAGTGGCAGAGAAGTGAATTCCCCAATCTAGACGATGCATGTGTTGATCCTAGTCAATGTTAGACGGTGAAACATGTGAAAGCAAATGCAGTCACTTGACCTGTGAGTGAGGGAGTGAGCGCATTGGGAGGTAAAAAGAAAGATTATGTAGGAGTCCTCTTTCGCCACTAAAGAAAGGAGGATGGTTAAGGTCCCGGTGGAGGAGTCAATCTCAAGGTTCGAAAAAAAGAAAGTTATTTCTTTTTTTTAAAAAAGAAAGTTACTACATCTACTCGAAGAGAGTAAACTAGTTGGCGGTGCAGAGGGCGAATGAATGAATGGTTCTGTACTGTGCAGCTGCAGGGAAGGAAGGGAAGAGGCCAAGGAAGGCAGATGGGCTGGGCATCATTCTGTCAGAGACGAGAGAAACAAAAAGCCGAAAAGGCATCTCCCCCTTGCTCTGCTGGTGATTATAGTGGTGGTAGGCTTAGCTAAACCACCCAATCCGGGCGTCCAGTTCTAAACGTACGGCCGAGATCGAATCTATAGGCACCGTGCCGGCAACACAGTCATGGATTGGTGGCTGCTGCTGGGAAGGGAAATGGAAGAAGAAGAAGAAGAAATGGCCCTCACTCATCACCAGTTTGGTTGATGGTGAGTTGAGAGAGATTGATGGCTGGTAGCGGAGTGGGGTGGGTCCTGCGATTGGTAAGAGTCACCAACCGGATCAGTGGTGAAAGCTACAGGAAGGGTGGCATTGATGCGTGGAATGCAGGCAGCCTGTCTGGGATCGGGAGCAGAATTGTTCCCAGAACAGCAGCACTCGAGTGGTAGAACACCACACCACAGGTGCTGAGGAGGAGAGGGCATGGTTCAGTTCAGCCTAAGAGAAAATTGCCCAAGGTTCAGGTTCAGCAGTGCCTCGACTCGAGCAAACTACTAATACAGTAAGAAATTAAAAAAAAAAGCAAATGCAAGAAGAGCAGGAGCAGATGCTTCATGTATTGTATGCATCGGTGAGAAAGGCACATCCGGCTGGCCGCGGAGAGGTGGAAGAAGGGGGAGCCGGGGAGGAAGAGGAACCGGAATTGATGGCATAAGCAATGGGGTTCTGTTGCTGTTGCAGACAGCGAGCCTGGCTGCTCTGCTTTGTAGAGCGCAGCGGCGGTATGAGAGATTGAGAGGGGAGGGGAGAAGAAGGGGAAGGGGAGGTACCTCATGCAGTGAAGCGAGCAGCAGTTGGTCGTCTTCCATGGGGCTCCGTCTCCATGGATTGACCTCACGTCCTTCCTTGGAGATTCCTCGTTCGTCTCCCTGACGCCGGGCCTTTCCCTGGAGCCCTTGGTGTGCGTCAACGTGGAGAAAGAGAGAGAGAGAGAGAGAGAGATTGCGCTGGGACCCCTCTTCTTGTTGGAGCGTGTGTGTGTGTGAGATAGAGAGGGAGAGAGGGAGGGAGGAGGAGGAGGAGGAGAGCCTCACAGTCGCAGGGCTTTGAATGCGAGCGCTGTGGACACCGGAATGAAATGAATCGATCCATCAATCCAAGTAACGAGGGAGGTGAGGGGGGCGTGACCGCGGCAGGGCAGGCAGGGCCGTGCACCGCCGCACCGTCGTGCTGCGTGCGTAAGTGAGGAGGGTGGCGTGACCATCATGCATCAACCATGGAGTATCCTGCTTGCTGGGCCGAGGGGCTGTTTTGATCCCCGAACTGCCCATCATATTGGATGTTTAGATAATATTTAAAAATATTAAATATAGATTAATTACAAAACCAATTGTATAAATGGAGACTAATTCCCGATATGAATTCATTAAGCCTACGATTTGATGATATTGATTAATTAGATTTAACTCCATTTATGCAATTAGTTTTATAGATAGTTTATATTTAGTCCCTGAACTAAATAATAGGATGTGACTGAAGCAGCTCTTGCTCTGTGCTGTAGCAGCACGGGTTGGCACGGTAGGTGCCAAAAAAGTCAGCAGCCCCCACCGGGCAGCCTCGCTCGGTTCTACTTGTCGGCAGCGAGTATAGTAGCTCCGAATCAAACCAAACCCGCCACCGTCACCGCACCACCGCCGCGTACGTCCGACCCGACCCCCTTAAAATCGGTCTCACGGACATGAGCTTGCTTCCATGTGTGTGAGTGCGACTCGCCTCATTTTGAGCATCTTGTGTGCAGCACCTAGTAGCAATGGCCAATGGTCATCTTTTTCTTGTACTGTACCAGCCCTCCGTACCAGATACAGGTTCCTGTTGCCCTGTCCAAATCCGAACCAACATGTTTTCACTTGGGACACACACATTTGGCCACAAAGTCTCACCCACCCAATGCAGCATCGGAATTTCAAAACTACCCCCGTGTCATGTCCACACTCCACACGACCCTACCATGACACTAGGCATTCCTCCTCCACATGCTGGGACTCCGGCCGCCGACGACTTTGTTGGATCGGATCGGCATGCGCAGTGCAGGCGCCATGTGAGTTTGTGACCCCCACAACACAAACATTACATGCCATACTCTGCTCCCTGCCTGCACAGAGATTCATTGCAGAATACTGACTGCAGGTTTACCAGATCCGATCCCGAGGCTCAAGCAACCACGCAAACAAACATATTTTAGACTAACACAAGCAGCAACCTCTCACGCACAGCCACTGGGGGACGCTAGATTAACAAGAGTGAGTAGCTGTAATTAAGCAGCTTCTCACGACAGCACACTGGTGTCAACAAGCATTCCCGTCCCGCATCAAGGAACCCGTCCACCGACAAAGAAACAAGCAATCCGCCGTTCTATAAACTTCACATGTACTACTACTTACCATCTGCTGTGCAGCCCCAAAACGCCTGATGATGCACTACCCTCACCAGCGCCAAATGCCATCCCTTTGTTACCACGGATGCTACTAATAAAGGGGCCGGGTCAGATATCAGCACCTCTAATCCAAACCATGCCTACACTACGCGGTTACGCCACTAACCCACGGATCAGACATGCGCCACGACACTAATACTACTACTACTACTACTGCTACTCATCATCATCAGATAGGCACACCACTTCTTCACCCGAGCCTCCCTGGGCCCCCACGCCACTAGTCTGCGGCCCAGTCCTGGCCCCCGGCTGCGCGTTCGACGAGGAAGGTCCACGAGCAGTAGGCTGACTGGCAACTGCTGGGAGAGCTGCACCGTGCTGCCAAACTCCTACCGCTGCGTTCACTTGACCTGCCACGTTGCCGCGAGCTGGATTCGGAATCAATGCCTGCTGGACTGCCATGAGATACCGGTTTGTTGACGGCGCCACAGGGCCTGGATGTGGGTTCGATGCCGATGCTGTCACTGTTTGCTGAACTGAGCTTGGTGGTGCCATGGCATGGCCCCACTGTCGTTGTAAGAGCCGCAGCGCATCTGGACTAGGTTCAGGAGCAGCCTGGTTGGTACCTGCTAGGTGACCTCCAGCTTGCCAAATACCCGCTGCGCCATTCAGTGGACCACCTGGCATGCGGTGCAAACCTGGAATCAGGCCCGGTGCTTGTTGGGCTGCCATGGCAAATGGGATTGTGCTAGGAGACTGCACAAAATTTCCCATTGACACTGGGGCAGAACCTGGTACCAGCGAGGATTCTGGGAAAGGTGGAAGTGAGTTCGATGCTGATGGCATTGCCTGCTGAACTGAACCTGCTGCTGTGGAGGTTAATGGGACACCTGCCAATGCACTGACAGATGCAAAGCTTTCCAACAAACCAGGGGCGTACTGTCTCAACGATGTAATTCCTGGATTGATAGCACCAAGTTGTTGTTGATCTCCACGAACCATAGCAGATGGTGACTGTGTTCCACGTGATTGCTGGAATTGCTGGAGGATAGGAACAGGTCCATGTGATTGTGTTCCAGCAGCTATGAAGCTCCCATTTCGTGCAGGCATTGAACCAACAGGTGATGGCGTTGTTCTATAAAAATTTCCAGGTAAGACTGGTTGCAGCTGGACAGCCTCAAATGCTGATGGCCGAACCACCTGTGAAGGTTGGACGCAAGGTCCTGTTGAATGAAAGGAGGTTAATACTGGTGGTCGAGTGGCTGATGTACTAGATGATGCTTGCGGAAAAGGATGAGGTGCCTGCCAAATTCTGGGGCTCACAGATCTCTCTGTATAAAAAAAGGAAGAAGCAAATCATTACTCACATGTTCCTAGGAATGAGAAACATTAAACTCAATGACTACGTCAGATCTAAATATGCAGATCATTGTAATTAAGTAATACAACTAGCCAATACAGGCATAGCATGTAGCATTACAGCACAAGAATTGGGAAAAATATGGTACTAGAACGTAACTCCTCGCAAGCTGCGATACAGGCCATAAATCCACCATAAAAGAGAAACCAAATATAACCAGGATGCAGGTCAACTGAGTCGAGTGACATCAAAATGCTTAATATTACTCAAAAAGTGTTCAATCTTATAAGAAAATCCAAAAGCAAACGTAGAGTGGAAGAGCTGCATTAGATATAGACATCGCAAAGACCAAAAACACCAAATTGGAAATTTGATCCGAGGGTTTTGCACTGAAAGACTAATTACGACCCTAGAACATCATTTGGAAAGTTAGACTGGTAATGGTACCTTGAGCTGGGGTTGATTTCATAAATTTCTCCCAATTCTCAGCTAATGAGTGCTGCATAAAAACTTTCCTGTAATTATCGTTAAGCACTGTGGTCCATCGATGATACGTGCAAGTTTCCTTTTGAAGTAACGACTCATATTTCTTCATTATCTTCTCCATTTCTTGGTTGCACTCTGTTTGAAGTTGTGATTTCTGTCCACGCATAGAAGGAAGACATGAACAGTCTCACGATTAGCATATGCAATCTAAATTAAGGGTAAGAAACACAGATACAGAAGTAAAATATGCAAACCTTCTTTTCATGCTCTTTACTAAGCATAGCAATCACGTAGTTCAGTCTTTCCAACTCATTTCTCATTGGTTCGGAACTACATAAAAAATTATTAGATGCTGCAGGTGCCACTGTAAAGAGTTGGGTGAACTGCTCAGGACTCAATGTTGTGTTTGGCTGAAGACCTATTTGAATCCTCTCATCAGGGTGTGTTCTCTCAGGTGGGATATGCTGAACTGAGGTTGATGGTTGTGATTCAAACTGCAAATTCTGAGCCGAAATGGTAATCCTCGATGTACCTGCTCCTTCTGCTTCTGCAGGTTGATCGTGCATTGCAGATGATGCCTGCAATTCGGGCTGCAAATCCTGTGCAGTGACTGACGGTTGCATTCCATGTTGCAAATCCCGAGCTGCTGTGGCACACAACATACCAGCCCTTTCTTCTTCCTCCGGGAGGATCGAGGTTGGTGGCTGCAGATCATCAACTGTAAGCTGCAAAGTTGCTAAACTATGTTGTGCATGGGGACTTCTCATTTCCTGCGCAGGCATACTTGCTTGACCATTCTCAGTTTCAGCTTCACTAGACACTGGTAAGGTGGCCAGATTACATGTAGCACAAGATAGATATTCAGTTTCACCTTCCTCTGATAAATCAGTTGCTTTATCTGGTCGACAGCATGTTTGACTCCTGTCATCCAGGAGCATCCTTTGAACTGGAACATCCAAAAATGAGGTGGATGGTGCCATTTCAGGATGCAAATCCTGTTCCACCTGTGCACCCAACATACCAGAGGATTCTGCCACTGCAGCTGGAGCTGTTGAAGGTGCATCACTGCTTTGCAGGCAAGACGTACTTGATAGATTAGCATGAGTTCCAACCTCCGAAGAAAATGGCAACATAGTGCTTTGTGGGGCAGCAAAAGTTGATGATTCTGAGTGGGCTTGATGTGCGCAAACAGCACCATTATTATCTACATGAATTTCCATCCTGCCATCAGCCAAATGGTGATATGTACTACCTCCCTGTGACAAAACAGGTGAAGTTTCTGGCTGACACCTTGTTTGAGAGCTGTCAGCATCCAACATCAGGCTTGATGGTTGAATATCAGGCTGCAAACTCCAGGCAGCATCCGTGTCCAGATTACTTGATGGTTCTGCTTCTGCTGGTGGATGTCCCGAAATTACTAAGTTTTGTTGGGCAGGTAGACTTGACTGATCAATCTGAGTTTCAGCTTCCCAAGCATCTGGCGAGACAGTTGTGTTGTGTGGAGCAATATAAGATTGATTTTCTGAATTCAATGGATATGCAGCAGCAGCGTCAACATTTTCATCTTTAAATCCCATACTGGAATCACCCAAATGGTCGGAAGTTGTCCCTTCCTGCAATATTTCAGATGTTGTATCTCGTTCAAGATTCATTTGACTAGAATCATCAGGGTACATCATCTGATGTTGAGTATCCAATGTTGGGCATGATGTTTGCAACTCAGTTTGCAGATCCCGACCTGTCATTGCAAGCAATGGATCAGTTGGTTCTGCTTCTGCAGATGAATGCTGCAAGGTCATGAGGTTTGGTGGAGAAGCCAAGATAGGGGAATGTAAGTGGTCTGGATTTGCTGCAACAGTACCATCATCATCTGCATTAATTCCTTTGACAAGAGAAGTCTCAATTCCTGGCAACACACTTGGATCAGCAATATTGTCCCTCTTGGCATGTTCAATACTTCTGGCCTCACCAGTCGAAGATTCCTAAATATAAGAAGGGTATCAGTGATCAGTAGTCAGGCATCACTGAAACATATACAAATGGAAACCAACACAAATAATAAGCCAAGTGCAATGGTTCGAGAAAACACACAAAAAGAAAGGGCATTAAACACTAGTGAAGTACCAATGGTACACTAGAAGCATGAAATGGCACGGCATTAAGTGATTTTCAACAAACAAGATAATTTCTTAAAAGAATCTTTTGTATAGAAAGACAATACAAAAAAATTGACCACGGGAGGAGACTCCCCCCAGGCTTTGTTCTAAGAAGAACCCGGGTTGGGACAGGAGTTTCAACGATTCCCGAAGTTCGATGCTCTAACCGGTCCACCGAGAGAAGCTTAGCCAGAAAGACAATATAAAAACCTTGATAGGCTTCAAACACAAAACAAATTTCAATCAAAGCATAGTAAACAAAAGTGTTGTTGAATGACAGATAGCAAAAGAAAGAAAAACTCAGCTGACAAGTGTAATACCTGATTTATTGAATCATGACTTGCAGGAATAGTACTTGCAGAAAAGGCTCTTTGTAATTCAGTTCCATCAGAACTACAGTGGATATTGTCATCTGGAAGAGCTACAGATTCTGATGCTGCTCCTGCGCCAGACGTCATTTGAGCCTCTGATGGAACTAAATTTCGTACTATAGTAACTTCCATCAATCTGTCATCCAAAAGCTGGTCACAGCCCAAGTCCAAACTGTTGTCAACATGATTATCACCATTTTGTTTCTTAAAATGGATGAATTCCTCAATGTCGAAATCAGAATCTGGTAGAGTATTGCAGAGATCAAGGAATTTATCTAATTGGCCTGATAATAATACTTCCTGTTTGAGTTTTTCCTTCATCATTTGCTCTTTAACCCATGTTTTAGATTGCAATGCATCAAGTTCAGCAAGCTGGAGCTTCATGTGCACAAAAAATGCAAGCATAAACATAGTGAACCATTTAATCACTAGCTTTATTTGGTCCTTTCTGATCTCTTCATCAATGTCACTTATCCGAATGTGATGAACAACTGCATGGCATACCTCCTTCAGTCTCAAAACTTGATTGTCTCTCTGACTTGTTAACTCTAATATCTCAAGTTGTTGTTTCTCAAGGATATTCTTCTCTCTTAAGGAGAAAATGTTGTTAAATAAATCTATTCTTTTGGTTGCGATCCTACCAGGGGATTCTTCACTTGACAAATGGCATTCTCTGTTGGCTTCTGGAGAAGATACCAACTCTTGCCCATCTGAAACCATCTGCTCAGCGGCAGACAGGCTCTCTTGAGTGCCGTCTGTGAAGTTACCATGAAGATCCATTGCCTGCTTCGGAGAAATGTGGTCACTTCTCAAGTTAACAGATGAGCTCTCATGTGGTGAAAATCTATCATTCTGTATTCTGTTCCTTCTCCCACCTAGGATTCCTAATTTTTTATAGAAAAATCCTATGAGTTCCTCATTGTATTCATAATTCAAGCAGTCTGCAGCAAGGGCAAGTGATTCTCGATGATCCAACTTGGAATATTTCAGGAGAGAAGCAGCATGCCAACACTGAAGCAAATATTAAAAAACTTATTATATTAGATTAAAACCAGTGTAAAACTAAACTAAGGGGGTGTTTGGATACCTGGACTAAACTTTAGTCCCTGTCACATTGGATGTTTGGACACTAATTAGGAGTATTAAATATAGGCTAATTACAAAATCAATTGCATAAATGGAGACTAATTCGCCAGGCGAATCCATTAAGCCTAATTAGTCCATGATTTGGTAATGTTGTGCTACAGTAAACATGTGCTAATGATGGACTAATTAGGGTTGATTGATTCATCTCGTGAATTAGTCTCCATTTATGCAATTAGTTTTATAATTAGCCTATATTTAATACTCCTAATTGATGTCCAAACAACCGATGTGATGGGACTAAAGTTTAGTCGCCCGGATCCAAACAGGCCCTAAGTAACTTGTGGTGCCTATCTTACCAAGGCTATGTTGAATGCATGCAGTATGCCCTGTGGCTTCCGCACTACTAGATGATTCTTTAAAACATACTCAAGGAGCTGCTTGGCCTTAAAGCATACATTATCCTGCAGTTGTGATTCATGGGAGATGCCAATTAAATCTGGGAAGAACGAAAAAGTAGTCCAAAACCAAAGGAAAAGAAACTTCTATAAATAATGAGATCAGTATGACACTAAATGTGGCAAGAGGCGCAGAGAAAGGAAGTAAAGAACTTTAGCAGGACTATTTTTCATGTTGAAGTATAACAAGCAGTAGTACATCACTGTTTCATACATGCATCAAGAATATATAACCATCAGGCATACCACAGAAAGTCGTAAAAGGCGCAGAAGAGCAACTCTGGACAGCAGATGTCACACAATCCTTGTTTCTAGTTTTGAGCAAAAGAAAAACTACAGAAAGATCTTACATAATACATACCGGTAGTTTTAACACCTTAATGAGCTTTGATAACTCGCGCTTAAGTTCAGCATGAAGACTTTTAGGCGTGCTCAGGTTTTCTATCCCTTTGGAATGAACTGTATTAGAACAATGTAATATGTACACCTAAGAACAGAAGTTACTACCCTTTCAAATCGTTTTACCTGCTTCAGGAAGTAGATGAGCATCAGCACTGGATGGGGTACCAGTTTCAGGAAACAGGTTATTATTAGTCACATCTGATGAAAATTTTGAAGATGAACCTTTAATTTCACCTTTTTTACTAAGCTTCCTTCTGGCTTCATTAGTTTCTTCAGTGGGAACTATGATTGGTTCATTGCGCTGACAACAGGATTTCCCATTAAGCAACTTTAACCAGAATTTAGGTGGATCTCCATCCAGTGAAGACACTCCCACTCTCTCACCTATCAGAATAATGTTTCTTGAATAAAACTCACCACTCATACAAGCTTTTGATATGATCGCACTATTTATTTTGCAGCTATCATCAATATCTGTGGACAGTTCTGTTAAGAATTCCAAAAGTACTTTATCCATCATTAATACTGTGTTCCTTTCACAACTTTTACTAGCACAGTTATCTTGCTGAAGGTCCTCAACTCTGCTGAAGAGGAATGATATACCCCAGCTTAGCAAGCAATGGCTTAAACTAGGCAACATATCTTGGCCGTTGCTATCAATAATCATGCTTTGCTTTGCAAGCACAAGACCCTTTTCCTCCACTGTGAAAGGAGTATATAAGCGGAATATGCGCACATACTTCAGTTGTGATTCTATTTTGATCTTTCGAAGAGCCTTCAGATCATTTAATGGATTCAGGTCACTACCATAAATGATAATGGTATCAACAGATGAAAGGTTTATGCTGGAGTGGCATGCACGGCTATCAATCAGAAAAACAAATCGCCCTTTGGTTGTGTCATTGAACATATTCATTGCTTCTTGTTTCACTGAAAATGCTGAACGGTTTTGAACACGTTCATATGAATCGGGGCCAAATTTTTTGCGTACAAATTCTTCTAAGATATTACCCATACCGTCTCCAACTGCTCCATCAGACTGTTACAGTGCAAAAAACAAACAATTAGAATTATGTTGAACTCATAAACAAAAGCATGTCCTTTTCAAAAAAAACCTAAAGCATGCCCTCGATACATGCTGACTGCAGAGGGCTGGCATGACAGCCTCTTAGATTTTACGCAGAATTCATGATCCCATAATCAAGAAAAATATAAAAACCAAAGCCAATGCCAGTAACAGAGAATAATACTGTTAAGAGTCCATTGATAATTCTTCAAATTCATAATAATTAGAACTGTTCCGTTCCTAATTAATATTTTGCTAACTAGCAGTGGAGTTGACCAAAATGTAGCTTGAAACATTATAAGATGATAAATTGACAAATGAGTATAACATAGAATACCTTGGAGATGAGAAATTATGCTTGCAAAAGGACAAGTCTAATGATTGCTAAAACTAAGAATCTAGGGCATGAGTAAACGAAGGAAATGCCAGGCATAACTCACTTGAAAAAGAACAATGACTCTTAATCTCTTGTCCCTGATCTCTTTAATCATTTTTTCAAGAAGCAGTAATTTGCCACTCTCGTGCATTCTACCATCTGTGGATTCAGTTACATCACAAGTGTTGGAAAGTGAATGTTGTAGGCCAACGAGGCAAGGGTGATTGCAGCACTGTTACATAAAGCCAAGAAGAAGCAGTGTCAATAACTTCACAGAAAATGTACGTACAAATGCAGATTGAAAATGAATGGATTTTCTGAAAGCAAACCTTCCAAAGACAAATAACAATATCACAAAGAGCTCCAACGCTGTCAGTTGCCGTTTGTGACTGCAGGATAGATGAGTTTGCAAGCAATATAGAAGAATAGAGTTCTAGCTGCACCTGTGAAAGGTAAGCAGGAACCCAATACTCCAAAAATTTTGAAGAACCCGCTTTTCGCTCATATGCAATATGACGTGTAAACCTTGCTCTCAACATAGCAAGGGCATCAGCATCAACGTAAGCTCCATTATCTTCTTGTTCTGAGTTAAGGAAAGCTAGCAGGTTCTTGTATTCAAGAAGATTATCCTACAAAATAGCAAGATTCGACATGGAATTACTTGTACAGTGGTATAAAAGCAAAGTTACAGTTTAGAGCTGCTGAAAGGCACCTTCAGGGGAGAGCTCAAAAGCACCACCCGAAAATCTGTTGGGAGCTGCTTGAGTTTTTTGACGTGTTCCAGAACTGAGCTTTGACAATAGTCAACAATAACTGCCTCCCAACCAATGCACTCTAAAGTTTTAATGTTCTGTGTCATGGCAGACAAATATGGTTAAGAATTTGCTAGGTGTAATAATGGCAACGCCAAGGTGTTAAAAAGGAGTCACTTATGTGCCCTAACCAATAAGGAACATTAATAGGGCTGAGAAGATCATTACAAAGTACCTCTAAGATAGCATCAGGGTGAGCTAGGATGACATGTAACATTGTGTGTCTTCCGTTCTCATGGAACTCCGGGTTCTGAACTAGTTTGTGCACATCTTTTTCCCCGTCATACACAATAATGTTGATACTTGGTGCAAAGCGACTGAACTCAGCCTCCCATAAGGGTAGCGAAGCATTTGTGAGAAGTAGAAAAGGTTGGCAGGCATCAGGTAAAACTGACAATATGAATAAGATGGTCTTCATTACATGCTCCTGCATTATACATGATTTAAATAAATTTTGTTTCTTTTTTGTGCGAATGGAAATAAAGATTGAAAAAATCTAAATATAGCTGCAAAGATCTGCATGCAGAAATACAACATTATATTTGGATAAAAGAATGTCACCGAACATCTAAGAATACCTCTATAACTAGAAACCGGCAAACCAGAAAATGTGGGAGTAAGTATAGGCACCCAAAATAAGTTGCTTATGGTGCAAGATTGAAATGCTGCTAAACTTTGCATAGTTCTTACCTTATCATCAACAAATACAGCACCTTGAGACTTGTGCCAGAACTCGCGGAGTTTATTGACAGAATACAAATGATCATTGTCAAAATCAGGATGGCACCCATGTGGCAATCTCTGAAGTTTCTGAAATGGACTTTCCTTAACCTGCAAAGAGCAATATCATGTATTTCAGTAAGGAAAGCAATAAGTTAGTATCAGGACCTAATGAAAATCCAAGTCCAGTGTCTAACATGGCTCTAGATTCCCCATGTAATCCAAGCACAAGAAAAGATGTGGGGTTCCTGAGGGTCACACACAATTCTTTCTTGGACTATTTGGGAGAGAAGACGCATGGATGCTATGATAGATGAGACAGCAAGCTAGGCAAAAAGCAACTGGGCAAGGGACCATACGGTGCGGTAAAATGCGCACAAACACATCAAATTAGAATTAGCAGGCCAGTTTCAGTTACTAAAGTTTTGGTGGCTAGTATCAAGATCAATCGTCTTAAACAGTGAAGGTATCTGCATAGCTCACGAGACACAGACTATCGCATACATGTGTTTCGGTTTCATAATGTTCATTGCCTTAAAAGGGAGAACTAACAAACTAACATGTAAGTACCCAAACATCAAAACAGTTAGGCCATATTGCATATCTGAAAGGGGTGGAATAGATGATTAATAGTAATACCTTGTTTGTTTTTGTGGGAATAGATGATTGCTCCGATCTAACAACTACAGCTGCAAAATAAGACACAAATCAGATATGTCAACATATTTGCATGACACTAAGGCATCCTAAACAGCCAAGCATGGTTATCATGTTTTCCTTTCATGCCCAATCCAGTGTGGATGTTTGCACATAAATGCTGGTTTGCATCTATTCGCGCCACATAAAGTTTTTGGTAAAACTTCCATATTTTTTTTCTTCCATACATCTATTTCTGTAAATTTTGAATTTAACCTAACCGATCATTCTATTCCCATATAAACCTTCAACTATTCCAAGGCAACCCCTTGATTTTTCTGCAAATGGACAACATATTTCTTAACTCTATATAAACCACAACAAAACAGCCTGACCCCTGGTGATGGCGCTACGTGACCTAAGTGGATAAATGATGAATGGTGAGAACATGAGGTACCTGTGGCTACCACCTTGCTGGACGGCTTGAATTGTGATAAGTAGTTGCTCATAGGCATACATTTTCGCTTCTTTGTTGAACTCCTAGCACTCCCAAACATGGCGTGCTCACTCAATCGCCCTTTTGCACCGTCCTTGGAGCTATAACTTCTGTTTGGATCTCTTGGCGTCAGAGGAGCTGAGCCACTGACCTTGACTGCCTCAGAAATTCCATGGGGTGCTTCCTCCATCGGTACCTTTCGCTTCTTCTCATAAGACCCCGATGCCTCACCGCCCAACGTCGTGGGAGGATATCCCCTGTAACGGTTCGGAGTACTCCGACTTGACCTCCTCGCAGGGGGCAAGCTGAAAAGTTGGCGTGACCTCAAGTGAGGACCATTTATAGCATTCCGGCTGCCGTTTCCGCTTGTCGTGTTGCTTCCAGCTGCTCCATCTATCAATGATCCTCCAGGAGTGCTCGCCATTTCGCCTCCCTAGCGATAGCATCATCCATCAAACAAACTTTTTGTCAGTCACAAGGCACCAACTAGGAAATGCAAAAGCACGAACCGGCCGTACAGTAACCACCCTACAACAACGAGAGAGGGCAATAACGAGAAAGGAAGTTGTTCTTACGACCAAGAGACACCAAACCCTAAATGGTAAGCATTCATCAAGAACACGATCAAAATTCCGCAAAAGCAAGTAGCGCAGAAGCGAGACACGGGCGGGCGGGGGGGGGGGGGGCCGAGGAGCGGGCGGGGATGCTGAAATTATACCTCCGGCGAGCAAGCACGGCGGGGAATGCGGCCCCGCGGCCGGATCGCGGTGGCGGAGGCGGCGACGCTAGGGTTCGGCGCGATCGGCGGGGCCGGGTTGCTCAGCCGACGCAGTGGGAGTGGGGTTTTGCGAGCTCCGCGAACGCGGCGGTGTGGAGGGACGCGGGCGGTGGGCGGGGGCCCTCCTCCTCTCCTGTCCTGTAGGCCTCCGTCGCTCTCCGCGAGGCCTTTATGCCTCTTTGGGTTATTTACCTCCTCCCTCCTCCACCCATCTCCTCTAGGCTTCACTGCTCCCCAACGCCGCTAGCAACACGAATGAATGAAACAGTATAAATAATTAATAAAAAGATACATTTTCCCACCCATCACATATTCTCAATTATTTGAAACTTAATGTAGAGGGATATACGTTCTCGCTGCGCGACGCCATCGACGATAATAGATGATTAGCGATACTAAAATGATATAAACACAAGAGGCTGGGAAAAAAGATAATAATAGCACCGCTAGTCGTTAGGTATAGCGTCAGAAAGAAATAAGATGGAAATAAAGAGGAGGGCAACGATTTTGAAAAATAGAATCCTTTAGAAATAGGAAAGAAAGATTGACAACCCACAACGGAAGTAGGTAAGAGGGTGGCCAGTGGATCACCGGTGTCGAGAAGGCTATGGCGAGAAGAGAGGAGTTGGACGACTAGGGGAGAGGTTATTTGCTAGGAAAGGGATTTATAGGGCGTAGGCTGGTATCATTTAAACACAGCGGTGCGCGGGCTGGCATAGATGGTGGGAATGATGTAAATTCTCTAATATATTACATATCATGATTTGGTCGCTGACACGTGGGTTCGTGGACACCGAGATCCACATGTCTGTGATCGAGTTATAATATTAGAGCGTAGAAGAAAATAAAATAGAATATTCATGTAGAAAAGAAAAGGAAAGGAAGAAATATTATAATCTTGTCATGGGCTAACAATCCTCCCATTTTCATATTTGTACCTACATCTTCTTACTCGGAGTTTCCGCCGTAGCAAAGCCAACTACATCATCTTTTATCAGATGGTTATTATAAAATTTAGGTGTTATTTAATAACCAATTATTTGTATTTGATATGAAAATTGCCGACATTCTGTTTTTGTAACTAATTACTTGATGACTAATAAAATGGGCATCTCTCCAAGGTACTCTACTGCACTAGTGAGAATATCAAGGTTGTTTAGGGGGGAAATGAAACAAAGCGTTCGGTGGAAAAGGAACAATAGAGTAAGGTTAATCCCGCTGTGCTATTAGCCAATAACCCCTCTCTTTCTTACCATATGGCAATCCATCTTCCTCCTTCCACGAATCTTCCTTCACAAGCTTCAAAGCTCCTTACAACAACCGTTCTCTCTTAAATGATTATTCACGTGCTATAATGGGATTAGCTCCTTCCACTCACGCATTTATTGATCATCGATATCGATGTTCTTTTAAACTATCCATGATTTATTGATCGTCGACTAGAGCTAATCCCATACGGTCGTGACTTTTTCTTTAGGTTTTTAAGTATTTGTTGATGGCTTCAACCGCAAGGCGACATTTATGTGTCGCTTGGGCGATAAAAAAAAGTTTGTTACATGATGCTAAAAATAAAGAATAAAACGAAAGAGAAAAAATAAAGGAAAAAAAGAAAAACATGGGCTGTAACTGGGCTGTGCCCCATCCCCACGCAGGCCGAAAGCCCCTAACCACACATAACTCAGCCCATTAGCCTATTTTTGCCTCCTGATGATCACAACGGAACAGAGCAAAGTCACAACATCCCCTCGGCCCATCGAGCCTCGGCTGAAGCCGAGCTCTGGAACCTCGAAGCCCGTTTGAGCCTGGGCTGGGCACCTGGGCTCGCTCAAGCCTCGGCTCGCTGACAGCTCGATTCCCATCTCCTCCCTCCCCTCTGCTCCGCCGAGGCACAGCAGCGGCGCCGGCAGCGAGAGAGAAACGGACACAGGAAGCGCGCGCGCGCGATGAGCCCGCGCAGGCGATCTCGCGCTGCCGGCTCCCCGCCTGGCGACGCAGGTCCGCCTCCTTCGCCGGGGAAGGCACGGCGGATCCGGCCGTGGGCGGCGCTGGGGTCGGACCGGAGGGTGCTGGCGCTCGCGCTGGCGTTCCGCGCGGCCAACGCGCTGCTGGTGCGCACCTACTTCAACCCCGACGAGCACTGGCAGTGCCTCGAGGTCGCCCACCGCGTCGCCTTCGGGTAACCTCGCTGCTGCTCCTTGTTTCACTGGTGTTTTTTAGAGTGCTCGGAACGAGATCCGTTTGCCGCTCAATTCAAGGGAATGCGATGATTTCCTTGAAAAAAAAAGGGGGGCAGCGAAGCCTTATTTTTCATGAAAATTTGATACCGGAGTGCTAATGCGTTTCGTTTCTCGCGGTTGGGCTGCAGGTATGGCCACCTTACTTGGGAGTGGAAGCGGGGCCTGCGAAGTTACCTCCACCCGTTGATCTTTGCTGCTCTCTACAAGATTCTGGCGCTACTCCACCTCGACAACCCATGGTTCATGGTAATAGCTTAACCAGTTCGTGACAAGTCTAGCAGAATATCAATTGGGCACGGGATAGTGATTGTAGTTACGAGCTCGTGGAGCTTGAATTGTTAGCGAGCATCACCCCTTCTATTTTCTAGTTGTACTAGGCGCGCATGTAAAGAAATACTAACCCCAGCCATGGAGTCGGCATGTAATCGAACACCTTTTCTTCCAATTAATGCAAAGACACGCAGCTCTCCTGCGTGTTTGAGAAAAAAATTTCTAGTTGTCGGTTACATCAGAGTACTGCTTGGAACGGAACTTCTCGAATCAGTATCGATCGGTTATTGCTTTTAGAAGAAAAAAAAAATCTTAGCTGACAAGTGACTTGGAACTGGGTTTGAACCATCATGTTGGTTTTGTGATACCCGCTTCTTCAGAAACATCCAGACTCGTAGTTTGATCTCATTTCTAAGATACCAAGTTGCAAAATTAATATGAACAGCAAATTGGCGAGAAAACCAGGTCCACGTCTATCATAACTCTGGACACGTCCTTACCTCTCCCCTCAGCTTCATTTTTGCACATTTTGAGAGTGAGCATTTCCTTATCTGTTTATTTGTTTTCTTGTAGGTGATGGCTCCACGTCTCCTGCAATCTGTCTTTGCAGCTTTTGGAGATCTGTACTTGTATAAGCTTTCCAAATGTATTTTCAATGTTCAGGTTGCCCAGTGGACAGTATCCTTAAACTCATATATGTATATGATATATATGATTTCATTCATGAGTATAAAACTGCAGTGCTCTATTGGATCTTGGCCTTAACAAACTGTTTGCAGTTATTTTGCCAGTTGGTTAACTGGTTCATGTTTTTCTGCATCCCACGGACTCTATCAAACAGCTTGGAGACGGTTTTGACTGTGGCAGGACTCTATTATTGGTTTACTGCCATAGAGTCTTCCAAGGGAACCTCAGTTATTTCGAAGCAGCAGGCTGCCAATAGACAAACTCACCCATCAAGAAAAGTGGCTCTTCTGATAGCAGCTTTATCCTGCGCCATTCGGCCAACAAGTGCTGTAACATGGCTTTATGTTGGTCTTTTGGATTTTATTCAGATGAAATCCAAATGTCATTTTGTTTTTCTTGAGGTCATTCCAGTAGGGTGAGTTATTGTTAAAATTCATGCCAACCTTTCAATCTTTTGTCGTTTAGGATTTATTAAGCTCTCTATGCTGCCTTATCTTTATTGTTTCTTGATTTCGTGCACTGGACGTACGCACAATGCTGTTGTTTTAGAAGTTAGCCATGTTAAATTCTTTTTTCCTGTTCCATTCTCTTCTGTTTTTTTTCTCTGTGTTTGTTTCTTTCCTTGGTAGGATGCTACTTATTTATTCTGATGTCATTTTTGATCTTTTCCGATTGATGACTATTTCATACGAACTATTTGTTTAATCTTTCTGCAGGGTCATTGTCCTTGCAGTAACAACACTCCTTGATTGGTGGATGTATGGTTCCCAGGTCATAGTGCCACTTAACTTTTTGAAATTCAACCTCTTCTCTTCAGGAGGAGACTACTATGGAACACATGTCTTCCACTGGTACTTCACACAGGGGTTTCCATCCATGATTTGGACATTCTTACCATTTGCAATGTGTGGAATTGTAAAGTCTCTGGAGTGGAGGATTTCAGGTCTAATCGCTTGGGTATTAGGGGTTTACAGCATACTTGGCCATAAAGAATTCAGGTATTCACCTATTATTGCAAATGTACGGTGTTCATGTAATCAATTGACCTCTTCTCAGTAGACACATCATATGATACAAATATATTGAGTACTGCAGATTTGTTCTTCCGGTGCTTCCTTTAGCATTGATGTTCTCGGGATATTGCTTAGCTGCAATGTCACAATTCAAGGGCAAAAACCTTCATGGGAAAAGATGCCTTTCAGGGTTGCAACTTTCTGTTATTCTGCTCATCATAACCAATGTTCCCATGGCCTTATATATGTCGTTATTCCATCAAGTAAGTTTTCTCTGTCATTATTGTTCTTGCTTTGCGTTGCTCTAAGGATTACTTTTGTTGCTTCTCCATTATTTCCATTTATGTCTCATAAGTAACACTCATTGTGGCAGAGAGGAACAGAAGATGTTTTGTATTATTTGTCAAAAGAAGCCCATGATGGAAGAGTGAAGAGTGTCCTCTTCCTCATGCCTTGTCATTCAACACCTTACTACTCTACTTTACACTACAACCTACCTATGCGCTTTTTGGACTGCACTCCTAGGTGGTTATTTTCTTTGTACTTTGAAATGCAATAGATCTAACCTCTCATATCACTATATTTGTACCTGCACATACGTTGCTGCTGACTTGTTTCGATGCACTCAGTGATAACAAAGGGACCTTGGATGAGTCGGATTCTTTCCTTACAAGCCCATCTGAGTTTGTGGGTGAGGTTTTCGGAAATTTAACTTCATTCAGTCACATTGTATTATTTGAGTCTGAAGAAAGACATGTTCTCCACTTGCTTCTGCGCAATTCTTTTCTTGAGGTAATATTGCATGGTGCCTTAGGCATCATGTGTTTTTAATAGACACACATTAACTACTGCTTTCCAGTGTTTGTTATTATTTGCCAAGCAATATCTGTTAGACAATCAAACTCATTAACAATTGTATGGTTGGCAGGTCAGGAGATTTTTCCATTCCCATTTCAAGGTTGACAGAGACCTTCAGTCGTCTGTTGTTGTTTATTCACGGAGGGATGTGTTATGACTTAGTATTGGTGTGGCAGAAAGGGCCTGTTATCTCATCTAACAATGTCCACATGTTTTGTGTTGTTTTAGTTTTTCATTTCAGAAATGATCTGTAACAATATTGGATACTTCTAATATCTGACCCCTTGAAATGAGATGTTATGATACTTTTACTCAGGTGCTTTGTTACTGCATAACAATTCACAGCTTGCATTGATCCTTTATGTCCATAGTCTGCGCTTCTAAGATCAAATTTGCAGCTTTAGTAATATTTTCCTATCTGAAGTAGGAAGTGCAGCCTTCCTACAACAATGACAATGGATAGCATGAGTGAGGTGTGTTGCTTCGTTCATTTCTTTCTTCACTTGCTCACATATTTGCTATGTGCATAACGAAAGGATCACACAAATTGGCAAACATTTAAAATGGCTTCAACTTCATAAGAGTTTCTCTGTTGCACCATCAAGTCTATTAGAACTCTCCTCCTCCTTTACCAGGTCACACCATATATGGAGTTACAAGTTGACAATGTATTTTTTTTATAAAAAGAATATGCTTATTTACAGATGCCCTGATAGTATTGTCACCTCCTTTTGTTAGGTAGCACAAGGTCCACTATCTTCTCCATATTGACTCTTCTGATTCACTGTATATCCAGTCTCATTGCTTTGTGAATGTACCCCAATGTTTAATGTTAGTACAACAAACTATGTGTTACTTCTGCTCTGTTTTAGTCAAAATAGATAAATGAATATGTTAGCTTGTTGATTCACCTCTTAAAATAACAGTGAACTGATGGGCCTTGCTTTCACCTTTTATGCTATTGCAATAGAACCTAATCCTAATGCTCGGTAAGTTACCAGTCTGGCCAAATGCAGGTTTTATCTGGCTAACTGTGACATAACCAAGTCTGAAAACATCCTAATGTCTCATTTATTTGTATTGTTGATTACTAGTTTCTCGTCAGTCAAAGTAGATGTTATAAGGATCAATTCTTTGACGGACAGGAGTGTCACTTTTTTGGTCTCATGGCAAGGTACTGGCAAGACACTAACTACTCTAAATATTTTTGTTGTTGATTGTTACATTTTCTTTCAGTATACACTGTCCTGTTATTCCTGCCTTACATTGATCATACATGAAAACATTTATAGTGTTATTAATACCTACGTATCAACTTCCAAGCTTGCTTCTATTTCTCAAAGCATGTTTCAAGAGTAGAGTTTTGCATAGTTTGGAGTTAGAAGTTTATTGGTGTCACTAGTATCATGCTGTATGGTTAGTCATATTAGATGACGCAACAATCTAAGTGGATTTAAGTACCAACTTCCATGGTGTGACTTGTAATAAGCAATTCCATGGCAAATATGTGTTGCTAAAAATACTGCTGTTATGGTAGGTAAGTACTTTCAAAATCTGACAAGTTTGCCATTCATATTGAGAAAGCATGATGCCAAAAGCAAATGTTAATGTTACAGGGTGTTTATGTCAGGAAAAATGAACCTTTAAGTTCTGCAGATACGCCAGTGCTTCTGCAGATTTCTGGGCAATCGGGAGACGAGTGTCCAATGAAATGGATGGGCTTCGGTATGTGATGTATCAGATTGAATAGAGTACCTTTTGGCATGAATTCATAGACTAACATGGGAACTTCAACTTCTAAGCAACCGAGAAGCCTGACTACACTCCTATGGTTGATCTGTGAAAGTATAATCATTTCTTGCACAAATGCATCTTTCTGAACCCTGTTCATGATCTTTGAGAGCTTTATGGCTACTACACTGTTGTCCTTGAGAATACCCTTGTAAACAGTGCCATAGCTACCTCTCCCTACTTCTCTGTTTGGGTCAAAATTGTTTGTTGCCTGCTTAGATCTGATTTTCTCATATAACATCAGACCCCCATTTTGTTGGAAGAATCTCTCCTTTTCTTTTGACATTCAATCCGTAGCGCAAAAATGCAGATAAACAGAAGTATAGTGCATGATGAGATACCTGCCAAGAAAAACATTATTTTAGTTATTTTGAAATCTAAAGTTCCATCTAAAGTTATTCTGGAGTACCTAACCACTTGATTAAGAACAGTACTCTGTGATCCACGATTGCAAACAGGAAAAATATCTAGCTTCTCCGATAGAAGAAAAGGATAAAGTGCTAGTCTTCTACTTAGAATTTCCATCTGATACCTTCAATAATAAAAATATAAATAAGTTTTTACATCTGTTTCTTTTCTTTAGAAATAAGAAGTGGCGATGTTATGGTTCACAGAGGATCTGCATGCAAGGAGGAAGAGCCATCGGATGGAAAAGACCCGAGACCTGGATGGAGTAGCGCCGCTCCCACGACGAGTTCGACGACCGGTAGTGTCCAGATGGTCAGCATCGTCTCATCCCTGTTGCTGGCACGTCCAGCATAAAGACATCACCTTGAGAAGGGTCCAATGAATCAGGCAGCGCAGCCCGGTGATGCCAAACTCCTCGTCTTACATGCCGGTGCGTGGATCCAATGGCCGGCCCATGTCATTCGTTGGATCATCCTGCAGCCCGGCCCGTCGATGCCTCCCAAGACCCGGCCGGCGGCCTCTAGCTCGTTTGCGGGAGCGACCTCGGCCGGCGGAGGTTCGGGGTCCTTATTGTTTAGAACTAAATTACAGAAGTAATTGTGAGGTAAAAAGTAACTCTTTATTCATTGATCACTGTTATTTATACATGTATGAAGGGGTGGAGGGGTGGAGGAGATGTCTGTTCAAAAGTGATCATGATCATTGATTTATACTAGTCCTAATGATCAACTGATCATATATCCTAACACTCCCCCTTGAGCAGTTGTCCATCATGTATAATCTTTTAGAGATCCTGTGAAATAAAGGCTTGCATGATATCTATATACTGCGTAAAAACTCCAGAAAAACCCAGTGGGAAAAATTTTGGAGAAAAGAACAGTATATATCCTTGATATCTCTATCGAAAATCCCGGAGGGAAAAACCAGAGATAGATATTTACTTGTGTTGACATTGTCTCATTAAAAAATTAATATGAGAAAACTTATGTAGCAAAACTCATATAGGAAAAGAGTACAATGTGATGTGTAAGAATAGTTAAATCAAAGAGATGCTCCCCCTGATGCAAGCAAATCTCTAAGTCGGCGCATACCAATGCCCTTAACACATTTGTTAAATGTAGAATAAGGTAGCGACTTAGTGAATAAGTCTGCGAGGTTATCGCAAGACTTAGCTTGCAAGACATTTATCTCACCACTTTGTTGGAGTTGATGAGGGTAAAATAGCTTAGGAGAGATATGCTTCGTAGCATCACTCTTGATATAACCTTGTTGCATCTGTGCAACACAAGCTGCATTATCTTCGTAGATAATAGTGGGTAACTCAATGGGTTGAATTCCACAAGATGATTGAATATGATTAATCACCCTTCTTAGCCATACACATTCACGTGAGGCTTCATATAGTGCAATGATCTCTGAGTGATTTGTGGACGTTGCTACCAGAGTCTGTTTAGAGGACTTCCATGACATAGCAGTTCCACCGTGTAGAAATACATATCCTGTTTGTGATCTTGCATTATGAGGATCTGAAAGATATCCTGCATCCGTATATCCCACGAGGCTAGGATCTTGATTTCTTTCGTAAAATAGACCTAGATCTGCCGTGCCTTGGAGATATCGAAGAATATTCTTAATCCCATTCCAATGGCGTTTAGTAGGAGCGGCACTGTGTCTAGCAAGTAGATTTACTGCAAACGCAATATCGGATCTGGTATTGTTTGCTAGATACATAAGTGCTCCAATTGCACTGAGGTATGGGAATTCAGGACCTAAAACCTCTTCTCCATCTTCACGTGGTCGGAAAGGATCTTTATCCTTTTCAAGGGACCGAACGATCATTGGAGTTTTGGACGGATATGCATTGATCATATTGAATTTACTCAATACTTTCTGGACATATGTAGATTGGTGAACGAGAATTCCCGTTGGAAGGTGCTCAAGTTGTAAGCCCAAGCAAAATTTGGTTTTACCCAAATCCTTCATTTCAAATTCTGTTTTTAGAAGATTACATGCTTCATCAATATCACGTTTATGACCAATGATATTTAAATCATCTACATAAACTGATATAATATAGAAGCCTGTAGAAGATTTCCTAATGAATACACATGGGCAATCATCACTGTTAGAATAACCCTTATCCATAAGGAATTCTTTAAGTCGATTGTACCACATTCTCCCAGACTGTTTTAAGCCGTAGAGAGATTTGTTAAGTTTAACACAAAACAAGTTACGGTTTTTGCTATTATTCGGTACAGATATTCCATCAGGAACTTTCATGTAGATATCCGAATCTAGTGACCCATAAAGATATGCGGTCACGACGTCCATCAATTGCAAAAATAGATGCTTTTGTACTGCCAATGATATTAAATATCGGAAAGTTATTCCATTCATAACAGGAGAGTATGTCTCATTGTAATCAATGCCGGGTCTTTGAGTAAACCCTTGCGCAACTAATCTCGCTTTATACCTCACAACCTCGTTATTTTCATTTCGTTTCCGAGTGAAAACCCATTTGAATCCAACAGGATGAACTTTATGAGGTATAGGTATCACTGAGGTGAATACCTGTCTTTTCGCTAGTGAGGATAATTCAGAGTTAATTGCTTCCTTCCATTTGTTCCAGTCCGAGCGTTGTTGACACTCTACCATGGATTTAGGATCTGGATCAGATAGAAGGTTATTGGCTATGATCGATGAAAAACATGCATTGACGACCGTATTCTTACGATCATACAGTTCTCCAGAACTAGTATAATTAATGGAAATTTCTTGTACCCCGTGTAATTCTTCTTTATTTATAGGAAGAATGGGTTCAGGGTGTTCCGATGTGCCAGCAACATCTGAATTGTGTACTATAGTGCTGGTTTGTGGATGTACTGTATCCACTCGGTGTCCATCAACCGATAGTTGACTTTCGTTTACTGATTTAGAGGATCGTGTGTTCCTCCCTTTCCTTTGTCGCTTATTAGAAGCATTATCCCGCTTAGCAACCCTCCCCCTAATCGGTTGAGAAGGGGGTTGAATGGTTTTTCGAGGTACCTCCACTCGGCTGGGCGCATTGACAGCAGGATTCAAGGATTTTGTGACACCATTATAGTCAGTAAACGCATCAGGCAGATTGTTAGCAAAGTGTTGCAATTCTATAATTTTCTGAACTTGAAGTTCAGTTTCCTGAGTACGAGGGTCTGAGTATAGGATGGAGTTGTCATCCCAATTGATTTCCTGGCATTCATTAGGATACTTAAATTCTCCCCCTAATGCCGGGAAATGATCTTCATTAAAGATGCAATCAGCGAACCGAGCTGTAAATCACCGGTTAGGGGCTCTAGGTATTTGATTATCGATGGGGATTGGTATCCCACATAGATACCCAATTTCCTATGGGGTCCCATAGCTGTTCGTTGAGGCGGTGAAACAGGGGTATATACCGCACATCCAAATTTCCGAAGATGGGAAATACTTGGGGGGTTTCCTCGCACTAGGTGCAACGGTGAAGTGCTATGATATGCAGTTGGGCGAAGTTGAATGAGATCAGCAGCATGTAAAACTGCGTGACCCCAACAAGAAGTAGGTAAATTGCATTCATGAAGTAAAGGTCTTGCAATAAGTTTAATTCTCTTAATAAGAGATTCAGCTAAACCATTTTGAGTATGTACATAAGGTACTGAATGTTCAACGTGTATTCCTTGGGCCATACAATAATCATTGAATGCTCGAGAAGCAAATTCAGCCGCATTATCCAGGCGGATCTTCTGGATTTGATGTTCAGGATAAGATGCTTTCAATCGAATGACTTGCGTCATGATTTTAGCGAAGGCATGGTTGCGTGTGGATAAGAGACACACGTGTGACCATCGTGTAGATGCGTCAATCAAAACCATGAAATATCTGAACGGTCCAGACAATGGTTGTATGGGGCCACAAATGTCGCCTTGAATGCGTTCAAGAAACTTAAGTGGCTCAGCATGAATCTTAAGCGGAGATGGTTTTAAGATTAGCTTTCCCGTTGCACAAGATGTACATATAAACTCAGAAGGTTTAGGAAATTTAGTAGACTTTAAATCATGACCAATGCAATTACCTGTGATTTTCCGCAACATTCCTATTCCAGGATGGCCAAGGCGTGCATGCCAAATCTTGAATGCGTCAACATTCTGAAAAATCACTTTGTACGTAACATGAGGTACAGGTTTTATGTATGTGTAGTACAATCCAGACGGAAGCGAAAGTATTCTTTCCATAATGTTAGAGCCATATTCAGAAGGTTTGGTAATGAGAAGAAATTCCTCATTATTTTCTGTGTGTGTAGAAATATGTAAACCACATTTCCGAATATCTCGGAAACTCAATAAGGTACGAGTTGAATCAGGATACAATAAAGCATCCTCAATTGTAACTTGTGTACCCATAGGGAGCGTAATAGTGGCTCGTCTAGAACCAACTATTGTTGCATCGCGTCCAGCGATTGTCAAAACATTTCCTGCTCTCTTAGTGAGAGTTTGGAAATATTTTGTTTCCCTAAGAATAGAGTTAGTGGTACAACTATCTACTAGGCACAATTCTTCCTCCATCGGATTGACTCCCGCAAATCTAGATAATCAAAGAATAATAAGAACTCAATTAATTATACATAGAATTACATACATAATAATATGATAGAGTATGAAGTGTACACACACTTATAGTCGATGTCTCGAGACTTATTACAATACATATGTCCCATACACACACAGAGACAATAGAGTGCTGATTTCTTATGGATCCTAGTTGAGGTCTCCAAAGGCGTCATCCAAACTATAGTCGACGATGACATTGTCTATGTCCATAGGCTCAGTGTAGGTCAGGAGTGGAAGGTTGGAAGTGCATGGTTCCTTTTGACTCATGCTTGGACTTCCAATATCAGCCTTCAAGTTGGATGGAGTGGCGAAGTGAGCTTCGTATGCCTGTCCTTCTGCAGCCTTGCCTTTGAAAGCTTGCTGGTACAGAGCCACTAAGTGGCGAGGAGTGCGACACTTGTTGGTGGGATGGTTGTAGCATCCACACTTCTTGCACTTCTCATCCTTGGAAGTAGTAGTGTCTTTCCTCGGAGCCTTTGTGTTTTTCTTACCCTTACGCTTGTTGCGTCTGCGCTTCTTTGAATTATCAGAAAACTTGGAATGGTTTTTGAAGCCATTCCCTTTCTTCTCATCTTTCATAGCATGATGTATTTCAGGCATAGGGGCAGCCCCAACACGACGTTGCTTATGATTTTTCATCGTAAGCTCATCGTGCTTTTCTGCCTGAAGCAGATCATGTATGAGTTTAGAGTAAGTCTGATAATTGCGAGCACGGTATTGATGTTGCAAGACCCTATCAGATGGGAGCATAGTTTGGAGTGTCTTTTCAATCTTATCCGCATCTGAAGGTTCCTTGCCACAAAAACGCAAACGAGCACAGATTTTATGAATAGCATGGTTGTAATCACCTATGGACTTGTAGTCCTGGAGACGAATATGAGTCCAGTCATGATTCGCCTCAGGTAAGATTACAGCCTTCTGTTGCTCGTACCTGTTTTTAAGGGATAACCATAGTACATTTGGCTCTTCTTCCATCACGTATTCTGCTTTCAGATCAGGATGGAGGTGATGCCTAAGAATGTACAATGCGTTGTACTTGTATGCATCATGCAGTGGCTCAGTCCTCTCTGCAGGAGGTAGCAATGCACTCAGAATGTTCTTTGAGGCAAGGCTGATCTTGATATCCAGTGCCCAAGTAGGATAGTTATGTCCATCGAGAGCGAGTTCTTCAAACTCTTTAGCCATTGATCCTACACAAGCAACCAGAGATTTTCTGTTTAGGAAATCATCATGGGTGTGTTGTAGTATGTGTAATGGCATAATATATTGTATGCTTGCACGTATTGAGTTATAAGAAATAACCCAATTGAGGTGAATAAAATGCCATTTTGCATAAAATAACGATAATATAAGATCTCAATTGCAAATAATGCAAGAGGTCAAAAAATCGTCATGGCAAGGTTAGTGATGCAGCTTATATAGTATTCAGAAAAAATTAAGAACACATGGTAACTTAATTCTATGAATAATGTGGCATCAATTATGTAAGGACTAAATAAATTTATATTCTTGCTCGTATTAAATCACTTGGATTTAATTAAGATGAATTAAATTTTTGAATATGCATTGGAAGGAATGCAAATAAAACAAATGTCAATATATGGAATATTGAAGAAAATATTCATTGACATATTTTCCAAGTTATAAAACCTTGGAAAATTCCTAACACAATATGCTACTTGAAAAGTCATAAGCTGAGGGTTAAAATTAACATTTAAATCACTAAACATCATCAACTCTAATTGCTGGAAATTAGAAAAAGTTAAATAACATTTGAAACTAAGTCCATCTAGGCAGCCCAGCGCGCGGAAAGCAGCCCAGCGAGCGGGCGGCCCAGCGTACGGGCGGCGACCCAGCGCGGCCCGCAGGCGCGGCCAGCGCGGCCTGGTGCGGCCAGCGCGGCCAGCGTGGCCCGCAGGCGCGCGCGGCCAGCGCGGACCGGCCTGGCGCGGCCTGGCGCAGCCAGCAGGCGCGCGCGGCCAGCGCGGCCCGGCCTGGCGCGGCCTGGCGCGGCCAGCGCGGCCCGCAGGCGCGCGCGGCCAGCGCGGCCCGGCCTGGCGCGGTGAAAACCGTCGTAAAAGAGACCGAGCGGTTAGGGTTCCAAACCCTAACCGCCCAGCCCGGCCTCCACCAGCCGCCGCTCCTGTGGGGGGACGCGCCGCCGCGCGCCGCCGCACGCCGCCCGGGGCACGCGCCGCCGCGCGCTGCCGCGCGCCGCCGGTGCACGCGCCGCCGCTCTGCCGGGGTAGGCGCCGCCCGGGGCTGCACCGCCCGGGGACAGCACCGCCTGGCCGCCCGGGGGCAGCGCGCTGCGCCGTCGCGCCACGCGGGGTTGCGCCGCCGGGGGCCGTGCCGCCCGTGGGCGGTGCACTGCGCCGCCGCGCGCCGCCTTGATCCGCGCCGCCCGGGTGACTCAGAGGCGGCGACGACGGGGTGAACGCGAGTGCTCGCGGTCACCTTCTCCTTCGGGCATGTGTGCCGTCGAAGCCCAAGATCTCGGCGGCCGCGGGCGGGGCGAGAGGTGATGCGCAAGACGGCGGATCACCCGGTTGCCGCTTGGGCTGAGCAATGGCGGCGGTGAAGATGTGCCCGAGGGCCCGGCTTCGTCAGAGGGGCGTGTCGGGTTTGGCTGCAGTGCCGCTTCGCCGGCGGTGAGGGCGCCCGATCCAGTAGCGGGTGGCGGCGGTTCCACCGCGGTCCGGGCCGGGCACGGCCCCCATCCATGGAGGGGACAGTGGCGGAGTGGGCGGAGCGGTTGCGGCGTCTCCGAAGCCCGCAACCGCTCGGCCACCCGCTCAGGCGACGGGGAAGGCGGGTAAGGCCATCCATCCCCACGGGTCGGCGGAGGCCGGTGCTGTGGCGCCGGCGCAGGTGATGTAGGGCCCAGGTCCGCCACCGTCTGTGGAGAAGACGCCGGAGCACCACTGCTAGGGCCCGCGCCCGAGTCACCGCCGGTCTGCCTGATGCGCTCGGGATCACGGGTGACGCGAGCATTCTCCCTTCGGGGTCCATGGGCAAGGCGGCGACGACGGGCAGGACGAGCGCGTGGCATGCGACGGCCGGGGTTTGCAACACCACGCCGGCGACGCCGGCGAGGATGGCCGTCGTTCAAGAAGTGAATGATGAATGTGAGAAGAAGAACGGAGAGTTCTCTGTACATTGTAACTTACAGATGTAACTCGCTCTGTTTCCTGTGGCTCCGTGGAGAACAGTGCTGATGACGTGTTTAGAACTAAATTACAGAAGTAATTGTGAGGCAAAAAGTAACTCTTTATTCATTGATCACTGTTATTTATACATGTATGAAGGGGTGGAGGGGTGGAGGAGATGTCTGTTCAAAAGTGATCATGATCATTGATTTAGGCAACCGCCGTAATCAACATCTGTGATTATACTAGTCCTAATGATCAACTGATCATATATCCTAACACTTATTCCTCAAGTAAGCTCAGGTAGTAGTCATTGCGAGAAATTTTCTCCAATCCATTTTGGCCTTGATGGCTAGTCGGTTGACTGCTGAGGCGGCGGAGAGGGTCTACAATGGCGGTCGGCCCCCTCGATCTGTTTCAGGATGCGCGTACTCGTTTTCGCCCTCAGCTGTCCAAGTGGAGCAGCTCCTCAACGAACTTTGACGCGCACTGCACTGAACTTTGAGTTGAGGGCCTTCAAGCAAGCAGTGTGCTTCGCATCTATTATTCCCTCCCTTTCTTCTTGACAACTCGGCATTACCTCCCGACTTGCGCGGTACAATTTCCAGAGCTGACCAGTCTGTTCTTCAATATTTATTTGCACGCTGACGTGACAGGCATGTACACCAACGAACTACTTTTGCAGTGAGTTATTCTGTGCCTCTGTACTTCTGAACTTTGTGATACAGCACAACTCACTCACAGATCCTGCACAGTAAGTACTACATCCCCGTTCTTGGTTATCTGAAACCGGAACGTGTTAAAATATTTGACGTTTGCCCCTATCATCCGACTCCTGACGCCTCTGCTCCGTCGACTCCAGGCAAGGCCGGGGGAGCCCTTGCCACGCTCGTACTCTCGGGCCTTCTGCATTGCGCGCCCGTGGAGTCTGCTAACACATACTGGCTGTAATTTTAGTAATTGAATAATAACATAACTATTGGGAATAATGTTTTGTAAAGATATACCTTTGAAGATGTTCGTTAGGTTCCAAAAATGCTATGGAAGCCATTCAAATGATCAAGTATGAAAAGATTCGTGAAGAAACGAAGCAAAACAAGTGTCTGATGACTTTGACCGATTTATTCGGCCACGGGGAGATAAGGGTGCGTTTGGTTCGGCTGTGAGCTGTGAAAAAGCTGCTGTGGAAAAGCTGCTGTGGAAAAGCTGCTGTGAGAAAACTGCTGTGAAAAAGCTGAACGCCGTTTGGTTCAATCTGCTGTGAAACTGTGAATTGCTGTAAAATGTCCGTAATGCCCCTGAGATCCTGATATGCTGTATATATGTAAAATGAGCGTAATGATGTAAACTTTTCATTGGCGACATATTTTTCATGAAATTATATTACATATATAAATAAGTGCATTGTTAATTTCAAAAGAGTTGTGAGCTACATAGCAATGTCATATTTCCCTTTCATTTTCTATTGAAGTAGCTATCCTATCACGAATTGTGTTCATAGTAATTTCATTCTCTCCCTCTATCTCACGACCATCATCTTGAGTTTGTTCTTCAACATTTGATGCTCGTGGCATATACTCCTCATCTGCGTCACACCTCTCAAACTCCTTATCACGCAACTGACTATCACGAATGAAATTGTGTAGCGCAAAACACACTATAATGATCTCTTTCTGCCGGTCAGCTGAGAAACTCGGCATAGCTTTCAATATGCGCCATTTTTGCTTGAGAACTCCAAATGCTCGCTCAATGACATTGCGGAGAGAGGAGTGCAAAAAGTTGAATAACTCATGCTTTCCTTGCGGTGCACGTCCACGACGATGACGAAATTCTGGTATATGGTACGTAGTCCCCTTAAAAGGTGCAAGGTATCCAGTTCGATTTGGATAACCAGAGTCAACAAGATAGTATTTATCTGAAAATAAAAAATAAGTTAGCATTGTACAAAATGATGATGAAAGTGTATAACGGACAATTTACCTTTAGGAGGTACAGGAAATGAAGGAAAGTTTGCCAATGCATGGTTAAGGATCCGTGTATCATGGGCGGAACCCGCCCATCCAGCAACCACAAATGTGAACCTCATATCAAAGTCGCATATGGCAAGTACATTTTGTGATGTATATCCATGACGACAAGTGTAGTTAATTACCTCATCAACCGGAATAATAACCGAAATATGTGATCCATCTATTGCACCAATAGCACCCTTGAAATGAGGCCAGAAACGAGGTTCTTTTAACTTCTCATGTTCATTGCTAAATGTTGGATCCTTCGGTGCGATGTTGTGTTTTGCTAGTTTAAGTAAACACTTCAATACCTCCTTAAATTTCATATGAACTGTCCATGTTGACCGGACAAAACGGTTTTCAGCTTGGGAAAATGACTGAGGCCCTCCAACAATCCATAAGAACATTGCTAATGATTCCATTGATGTAACATTTCTAGAGGATTTCAAACCATATGAAGACACCAATAAATCATGAAGAGCCATAAAAACCTCTGTACTCATCCGAAACATCTTGTAAAAGTATCTTGGACGCTTGAAGCACTTCATGACCCAATCATAACCAGATTCCGTATCTTCCATTGCTCTATATTCAGCTTTATTAGCATACCGGTCATTGTAAAGATCAGCCAGATTTCCAAGAATCGCAGCATGTTGAGATAACTCATTTAGTGAAAGAAGAGACTGGTGCCCTTTTCTAGCCAGCTCTTCCATATTCGCATCCATCTACATAAAGAAAGTAAATTGTTCAAAAAATGCAAGAAAAAATTATTAAACATACACGGGAAAAAATAGTTCCACCATACACTACAAATCTGGTTCCAACATACATAACATAACTGGTTCCAAGTTAAAAAAACAACACTGGTTCCAACATACAAGACAATTGTTCGAACATACGAGAACGTAAGCAAATAAACGGTTCAAACACAAGAACAATTGATCTACGTGCCCTTCTTTAACTCGTGCTCCCTCTCAATCAAATCAAGCCTTCCTTCGTTTGTTTCAAGCGCACCAAAAAACTCTCTAAACTCAGGCTTCATGAGGCATAAGTGAACAGTGTGCATCAAAGCAGTTTTTTCCTGAATCCCACAATCCTTCACCATTCTCATGCATTCTGCAGTAGTTGGAACACGGCTGGATTGCGGAGCAGCCGATGATGCTTCAAGACTTGAGCCAATTTTATCAGCTGCACTTTCAATCCTCATGCATGTGTTCTTGTACATCCGGAAAAATGGACTCTTCTCCTCCTTCTCTTCAATCTGACTAGACAATTGTTTGCGCTTCTTTCCTGCTGATTTTGGTTTCTCAATGGGAGTAATCTCCACTGGTTCCTCATCACTCGAGTCACTTGAAGGAATATCTCCCGGACATGATGCGGAAGCACCGGTGACATGCACCTTCTCAAACAGCAGATGTAAATCATCAAGGTACTTCGGCCCCCTCTTTCGAAACTTGACATGGACACACTTGATACCTCTCTCTGGGTTGTTGCATCGCTGTAAAATAAATTTAGCAAGGTTAGGAACGACATATAACAAAGGCAAATAGAATTCCCTTAAAAAAACATAACGTAACTCACCGCAAGATGTTCATCCCACCACGTGCTAGAGCACTCAACAGTTTGATTCGCATCATCCCATCCAAGCCCAGTGGCAGCATTTTTCAGTTCCATAAATACGGTGTAATCTTTTTTCATGTTGTCCAATTTGTTCTTCAATTGTGACCTCACTAGTTTCAACCCGGCTCTTGCAAAAAGTTTATCCTCAAGGTTCTTCCAACCAATTCTAGTAAAACAACCATTTGGTCTATTCCCAAGAATAAGCTCCTCCTTGCAGATATCAATGAAGTGCTTCAAAGTGGCATTATCCCACACCGCCTTTTCACCCATCTCTAATGTGAGGATCGAAATCAACTATTTTTTCATTCACAAGCAATCGATGTATTAATCCAAATGTATTTAAAAAGCAATGAATTATCACCCAAAAAAGGAAGCAAAACCAGAAACGGATATGCATACAAATTCATCGTTTCCCTAAGCATGCCTCCTTTTTTAATTGATGCTTGCCCCACATTTTCTTTGGCTGATACATGTGCTCAATGTGCAATAACAATGCATGACACGAATCATGTTTCAATTGCAACAGCACCTCCATCAACACAACGTAAAGACATCATCTCAATTTTCAACGGAGCAAAACGCATCAAATCCATATTCACAAAACACACCACAAAAATGTACCATACATACTGCTAATTTCACTAATAAGACACATGTACACAACTGCACTGTCAATAATTTACATACCTTTCAAGAACACACATTTGAAAGATCAAATTTGGTTCTGTACATGACCTTGTAAACTGTATCTTGACTCTGTACATGAAATGAATTTTATCTTATTTCTTACCTAAATTTATGCATACATGTTTAGCTATAGGTCAGCAAGTGTCTCAAATCAGCCAGAGGCCCTTTCCATCGAGTATCCTATGGCTGCATCGATGCCAATTTCAGAGGAGCAAACAATAGGTCCAGCTGCAGCAACTACCAAAAAAAAGGAAGAAAACTGCTCCTGCGGGCACAGGGGGGAATGGAGAGAGAGCAAGCGGATCTCACATGATGCTCCTGCGGGCGTCGGGGGGCGGGGGCGCGGGCGGTCGTGGGCGCGGCCGGTCGGCGGTCGGGGCGCGGCCGCTCGGGGGTCGGGCGCCGGGGGCGCGGGCGGCGGGGGCGCGGCCGCCCGGGGGCGCGGCGGCGGGGGCGCGGCCGCTCGGGGGTCGGGCGCCGGGGGCGCGGGCGGCGGGGGCGCGGCCGCCCGGGGGCGCGGGCGTCGGGGGGCGCGGGCGGCGGGGGGCCGGGGGCGCGGGGGCGCGGCCACCGGGGGCGCGGGTGCCGGCGTCGGGGGGTCGAGGGCGCGGCCGCCGGGGGTGCAGGGGCGGCGGGGGCCGGGGGCGCGGGGGCGCGGCCACCGGGGGCGCGGGCGCCAGCGCCGGGGGGTCGGGGGCGCGGCCGCCGGGGGTGCAGGGGCGGCGGGGGGCCGGGGGCGCGGGGGCGCGGGCGCCGGCGCCGGGGGGTCGGGGGCGCGGCCGCCGTCGAACCCTAGCGCGATGCTGTGCGGGATGGGGAGAAGCGAGAGGAGAACGACGAGAAAAGAAGCGAAGCGGTATGTGTAACCGATGGCAGGCGGGTAATTTACTGCATGTTACCGCTGCCAACGCCGCGAACGCGCCTCCGACCAGCTGTGGCGAGAAGCGTTATCGGAAGCTGCTGCGTTAGGAAACGCAGAGGAGCGTTTGCGGTCGTTTGGTTCGGATTGTGCGTTGAAAACGCAAACGCTGGTTGGAAACGCCCAACCAAACGGGGCCTAAGGCTGAAATGACCGATTAATTCGGTGCTCAGAAATGATACTAACCGAATCAATCTGAAATGATAGAGGTGCTCAAGCTATAGCACTGACCGAATTAATTTGTCAACGGTTCAGTGACCGTTGTCCAAGTGCAAAAGGAGTGACCGATCAGTTCACACAATATCTTGCGCTCACAAGTTGCCACAGGATGACTCCGTTGCTGAGAGGAGGACGAGCTAGCCATGGTATGTATATATGGAAAATCCAAATCCCCGGCCGAGCACTAACTGGATGGAGTAAACGCCGCGGCTCCCACAGGCCGTTGGCTCATCACTGTTACAGGCCGTGCAGCACGTATGTCGTCGAGCATGAAGTCGTCATCAAGGTCCAAATCGATCATCCGGCCGCCTGGTGATGCCCAACTCCTCTTCTTGTCATGAATACGATGATCCCACAATCTATCACCTACTTTCAGTTAGATAACTAAGGGTGTCTTTGGTTGGGCTTTTCCACCTGCTTTTGCTTTTACAGAAGCCAAAAGCAACCAAAGGACTTAAACACCATTGGTGATTTTACCTAAAAGCAGCTTTCACCGTAGTACAAATGCAAAAGCACCTCCCACCCTGCTTTCAGTAGCTTTTGGGGCAAAAAATTACCCATCTGCCACTGATTATGAAAAAACGGTTCATTCTATCCCACCTCCCGTCCCCATCCGCTCTATCCCGCCTCCGCTCCCATCCCGCACCCCGGCCCCCCACCTCCCGCCCCCCGCCCGCCCGGCGCTGCGCCGCCCTGCCGCCCTGCCCCACCCTGGCGCCGCGCCGCGCCGCCCCACCCCACCCACCCTGGCCGCCGCCGCCCCGCCCCGCCCCACCCGCCCACCGCCACCCCTGCCGCTCGCCCCGCCCCACCCCGGCCACCGCCGCCCTGCCCGCACAAGGGAGAGGGAGCTTACAAGCTGTATGTGAACATAACGGGCCATGAGATCTACTCAAAAGCATATAATCATAGCTTGTTTTACTTTGCATAATTTTATCCGTGATAGCAATTTGCGTGATAAGAAGTTTGAGAGATGTGATGCTGATGAGCAGTACTTGGTACCATCTATAAGTGGCACGGCACAAATATAAGAAGATGGGAGTGAAGAGGTAGAGAATGAAGATATCATGAATACCATTCGTGACAAGATCGCTGATGATTTGGTTAACGCGAGAGGAGGATAGTTATGTTGACATACATCATAATTTTATGAGCTATTTACCTTATGTAATTGCTACAGTTCTATTAATGCGGACCATATGGATGAAAAACTTACAAAATTTAATGTTTTTCTTTCCAAAAGATACATTTACATGCGAAATAGTGAACATATTATGTTTGTACAAGTATTTTGGTTTATATATAGTTCCACAAACCTTCAGGGTTATTATAGGTATTTCACCCACAGCATATAGTTTCTCACAACTCACAGCTACTCTAACCAAACGGTCTTCTGCTTTTCCCACAACAGTTTTTCCACAGCAGTTTTTCTACAGCCCACAGCTCACAGCAGCTTTTGCAAAAGTCAGAGTCCAACCAAACACACTCTGTGTAAATCATACGAATATTCAGTTGTTTGTTTTGTGTGTGAAAGCTAAGAGAGATATAGAAAAGTCAAGTCTGGTTAGTTCTAATTTTCTGTTTTTTATAGCATCTTTTTTCTCAGGTGTACTTTTAATTTCTGGCGGTCTCTTGGGCCATCTTTTGTACTAACTATAATATAATATATGGAGGTAACGATTGCAAGAGGTAATTTTGTTGTTACAAGGACCACAAAAAGCACACGCTGGCTCGAGTATGGAAATTGAGAAATTAATGTTGTCGGTGATTATATGCCAAGCCTACCGACAGATATTTCCATCCTTCGAGTTAGTGGATTTTTAGGTAGGACGTGGCCGAGATCAGAAACTCGAATGTACGAGTAACACAAGTTTTAGACAGATTTGGGCTGCGAGTTACGTAATATCATACTTCCTGTGTGGTGGATTGTATTGCTTAGGGTTGTAGATGCTTTGGAGGGGATCACTGCCGCCCTTATATAGTCCGGGGGACAGGGTTACATATATCCTAACAAAAAACGAGTTTAGAAGTCCTAACCGAGTATTACTTGGATAGTTTCCTTCTGTACCGACTAGTTCTACTCGAGTCCGAGTACATTATATCAGATATAAGGTATGGGACATGCCCCATCTCTATTCTATAATATTTTATGCCTTATAACCAATCCAGCTGCCCCGGGTCTGACAAACCCCTAACCTCTTCGTAGCCGAGTACTGCCGGGTTCGAGTATTTCTGAAGTCATCCTCAAGTTCTTCTGAAAAACTCCATCTCGAAGGTATCTTTCGAATATTTTCTTGACTGCTTCGAGACTATAAGGTGCTTATATCCCGAATAATTTTAAGTCTTCAGCAACAATCTTCTATATGGGGCGCGATGAAAAAATCTAGTTGTGCCTAAGGACCCATTTCATCTCGCTTTGCTACTAGCTAAGAGAGAGAAAAAAAACTCAAAAAGTTCAACTGAAAGTTTATGTTAAGTTTTAGGGAAAAGTCTGTTTTCAACCTTGAACTATCAGGATCGTCCGATTTTAAACCTGAAACTACAAAACTAGATATTTTGCACTAGCAACTAATGAAACCGTGCAAACCACCCGTCGAGTCGAAAGCACCCTGATTTTGGGCAACATCACCCGTCCGACGTGGCGCTACTTGCCCAATCGGCGGCTCACGCCCCGGGCCACAGCGGCTGCAGCCAACTCGGTCCTCCTCACGCCGCCGCCAGCCCCCAATGCCGCGAGCGGCGGGCACGGCGCCGAGAAAGGCTTCAACTTCCTGCAACGCGTGGTGGCGGCGGCGGCGGCGGCGCTGGACACATTCGAGGCCGGTGTCATCACCAACCTGCTCCAGAAGCCGAGCGCTGCCGCGGACGATGGACCCTGCCGTGCAGATCGCGGGCAACTTCGCGCCGGTGGGCGAGCAGCCGCCCGTGCGTGCTCCCTGTGTACGCGCGCAGCTGCGCCAACCCGTGCTTCAAGCCCATTGTCGGGCACCACCTCTTCGACAGCGACGGCATGGTGCACGCAGTGCGCATCTGCAACGGCGCCTCCAAGATGTACGTGTGCCGGTTCACCAAGACGGCGCGACTCCGGCAGGAGCAGCGCACTTGGGAGGGCGGTGTTCCCCAAGACCATCGGCGAGCTCCACGGCCACTACGGGATCACGCGTCTGGCCCTTCATGGCACCAGATTCGCCAACGCCGGCCTCATCTACTTCAACGGCCGCCTCCTCGCCATGTCCAAGGATGACCTCTCGTACTAGGTGCATGTCACCGACGACGACAACGACCTCTAGATCGTCGGCTGCTACGACTTCGACGGCCAGCTTGGCGACCTATGACCATCAGCCACTACGACTTTGATAACTTTTCTCGGTGCCGTGCTCGCCGCTCGCGCTCTGGGTGGTCGCTGTGCCGGCGCTAGGGCGGCGGCATTGGGGGTGGGCTTCGGTGGCGGCATGTACCGCACGGCGGCCGGCGCCGCCGCGGGAGGACTGAGTTGGCTGCGGCCACCGAGGCCTAGGGCGCGAGCCGCCGACTGGGCAAGTAGCGTCACGTCGGACAGGTAAGTTTCGTTAGTTCGCTGGTGCAGATCTGGTTCTCTAAGTTCAAAATCGGATGACCGTGATAGGTCGGGGTTGAAAAATGGGTTATTGCCTAAGTTTTAGGAGTCTATTCAATTCAGGGCTGATTTAATGTCACTGATGCCTGGATATATCTGCTACATCAGGGTGGTAATGCTACTGAACTACTGGAGTGTAAGGAAATTACCTATAAACAGTTTTGTTAATTTCTAGCCTTCCCTGAACCTGGGCACGAACAATTGTAACCCCCAACTGTGCTTCTCCAAATTCCAAAGCACGGATACTGATCTGGTTTTTGGCATTCATTGCTATCTGCACTGTACTGCATCGTGTGCTTATGATGCCCATGTGAGAGGAGGGGAGGGTGGAAACTTCCGCACGGCCCAGTAGACGATCAAAAGCCCATTCACCAGCGCCGGGTCCGTCTGCCGCTATAAAGCGCTAGGGTTTTACTCGTCTCCTCCCCCAAGCCGCCACTCTCCCCAACCCCACAGCGCGCCTCCGGCTCAAACCCTAGCCGACCGGAGCAACGAAGGAATGGTACGTGCGCGCCGCCGCCGCCGCCGCCTCCTCCTCCTCCGCCTCCGTCTGTGTCTTCTCGTCTGGCTAACGTGCTGCTTCGTGTGGCGGTGCCCGTGATTTTGCAGGGGAAGGGTACGGGCAGCTTCGGCAAGCGCCGGAACAAGACGCACACGCTCTGCATCCGGTGCGGCCGCCGGAGCTTCCACCTCCAGAAGAGCACCTGCTCCTCCTGCGGATACCCCGCCGCCCGCATCCGCAAATGTAAGATCCGCTTGCTCTCTCTCCATTCCCCCCTCTGCTAGATCTACCTAGGTTTAGTCTTTCTCTCTGCGAGCTGCGTGGGTTTGACCTGATTGCTGTGTGGCGGTGGCAAATCATCTGAGATTACCAACCTTGTGATGTGGTATGTAGCCAGGATGTAGTTTTACGTTTGATGACCTGTTGGTAGTTGTTACTTGTTAGGGATGCCTGGTTGTATGCATATCCGTTTCTGGTTTTGCTTCCTGTTTGTGTGCTTTCTGTTTACTATATGCTGAATTTGATCTCAAGGGAAACGATGAAGAGAACATTGGTCCGTGTTTCTGATTATCCGTGGCCGACAACAATGGTTTTCAAACTGATCCCTCTCTGCCAAATGTTGATTCTGTGGCACTGCAGAATCATATTTTGTTCATGCCTTTCTTGTTCGTACGTTCCTCTCAATTGGATACCTTACTGTATTTACTTGTCTGTATCTCTTTGCTGCATGATTTACGAAATGCTATGATGAATCATGAAATATATTCGCATGTCAGACTTCAGAGATGCTATTGCATTGATGAGAAGATGCTTCATGTTCTGAGCTGCATTGTACTATTTTGTCTTGATTAATTCACTGGTTCCATGTTTCAACCCAATTTATCCAGTAATTTTCGCTGCTTCACTCTTTTGGAAATGTTCGAGATTATATATCTGTTTCATTGTACGAGTTCCATTGCATCTAAATACCTTCTTGTCTGCTTCCACTGTCGAGGGTCAAGTGATGAGTATAAACTGCAACAATATGATGGGAGTAATACTCCTATGATTCCCAAGTATTTAAGTCTCTGATGATCCCTCCTTTATCCTCTTGGGTTGTTTGTCTTGAATGACAATTATTATCCATGTGTTTATTCTCATACAGACTGAAAATAGGTTTTATGGCATTCATGAGAAGACATTTCATGTTCTGAGCAGCATCATACCACTGTAGTCTGATTATCGCTGCTGTTCTCTATGAAAATTTCTAGCATTTAGTATTTGAGCCTTGTAGCGCTGCTTATTATGTATCCATTTTGCTGTATTTCTTTGCAATGTGATGTTGTGTTTTTTCTTGCTATCCTGCATTGTCAAATGATGAGTATTAAACTGCAACAATATGATGGAGTTATACTCCTTTGATTCCCAAGTATTTAAGTCTCTGATGATACCTCAGCATCTGTTTTGGGCTCTGTTTGCAATCTCAGTTATTGAATGGAATAAACTATGTCTGTTTCTCTTTTGACTTTACCTTCTTAGTGACTTCAAATGTTTTTGCTTCATGTGTTCATCTAATTGGGTTATGTTTACAGTCCTGTTGATTAAGCTGTTTGATTCTGCTCCCTATTTGGTTTGTGGTAACTTGTCTCTAAACCTGGATGAACTCAATGCTAACTTAGCGGATCATCATTCCAGATAACTGGAGTGTGAAGGCCATCCGGCGCAAGACCACTGGAACTGGGAGGATGAGGTACCTTCGCCACGTGCCTCGCCGTTTCAAGAGCAACTTCAGAGAAGGTACTTGACTTAATTTGTTGATCCTTGAGAGTGGACATGAGAAATTTCATATTTCTTTGTTAAACGTGGAGTTGTTTCCGTCGCCAATTCAATGACTTTCTTACCTCATTTCAGGGACTGAGGCTACCCCCAGGAAGGCTGCTGCTGGTGCAAACTAAGTCTGGATGTTGCCACCAAGAGCCGCAGACGCTAGAAATTGGAACTTTTTTGGCTGAATTGTACAGTCTGAACTATTTAGACGCCATACTATGGAAGTAGTATTGGTTTGTCTAACTTTAAATTGAAGTCGGACGAACATCTGAATTCGTGGCTCCATGGTTTCATGTATCGTTTTGGTGAGCAGTGCATGCTTTACAGAAATTTCAATGTTTTGTGGCACTAGTGCACAGCTAATCCTGCAAACAATTGTGCCTGTGCTCGTAGCGGTCTTTATCAACTGTGAGGACCGTATGGTGTGTTGACTTAGGATAATCTTGATGAGTAATCATGTTGATGGCACGATCATGGACGCATGTATGGACTCGGTGCGCGAAAGAGTAGGTTTCGTTTTAATTTAGCAAAAAGTAGTATTCGTTACTAGGTTAGCGTAGAAGATGAACACTGCATTGTTGTCCTACATTAAAGGTCGTTTTACATTGCTGTCTCCAAAAATTCTATTTCCAGATAAGAGACTGGATTGATGTAGTTCGACGGAGATGCAGAGTGTAGTGCCTCTGGCAAAGCATACTGAGGATCCAATTAAGCATTAAGCTTACCCACATTGGATGTGATGGAATTAATGTGATACAGCTGGGAACAACGAAGTCCTCAAGCATTAGACTTTAGTAAAAAACAACAACGATAGAAACAAAAAGAAACAACAATCGTCATTCCTTGCTTCGTCAGGAACCCTTGGCCATGTATGCATCATTTTGAATTTGTAGGTCAGCAGATGGATACATCAGTGGCCGCCGCCGGCCACCGTGTCCTTGACGGCGGCCGCCGCGCCCTCGGCCGTGTGGGCCACCTGATCGGCAGCCTGCGCGCCGCGGCGAACGGAATTAGAGGATCAATGAGCACGATCGTTGCGAATGGGAATTGCATGGCAATGAGACGTATGCAGCAGCATCTGAACATACCTCCTGAACGGCGTCGGCGGCGCGGTGCTGCTGCAGCTGCGCGCTGTCGGCGGCAGCTCCTGCGGCGTCGGCCGCGGCGCCAGCGGTGGCGCCAGCGGCGTCCTTGACGGACTGCGCGGCGTGCTCCGCCTGGCACTGCACACACACATGGATCATTGTCATGGATGAATTCCTAGCATGGTTACTGCGCACGCCGCGCCATGCGAGCAAAGCAATTTCCTCCCTGTACTACTAGCTAGGCAGCTAGCGAACGCTCACCTCGGCCTCGGCTTGCGCCTTGCCGGCCTCGGCCTGGACGGCTTGCTCAATGTTCGACATCGCCGATGATCTGCTTGCTGAAGCTTTCAGAATGACTTTGAAGTTTGCTGGATAAATTAGGCTCTTTAGCCTCGGTTTATATAGAGCCTGACAGGAGCTGCAAGCCATGACAAGTGTCAGGCTAAATTTGAGCCACTGCCAATTACTGCAAGCCAAATTTAGAGCCTCCAAAAAATAGTAGCACGATTTGGAGAGGGCCTGAGCATCATCAGTTCAGTTCATCACACAAGCAAGAAAACAAGCATGCTCATTTGAGTTTTTTTTTCTTTCTTTATATGTATTTGAATTTGAATAAAAATACCTGAGCTTATTATTCACCTGCTTACATTCATAATCTACGTGATCTATGGCTAGTTAATCTTCACAGCAAACATTGTGGTTACAGGCTCAAAACCCTGCATCAGAATCTACGTACATGAACAAATCATTAACAGGCACTGAGACTGAAAGAAACAAAAAGGGGAGAGAAGCTATGGCGCCTAGGCGTAGTCGGAGTCCGGCGTGGTGCTGAACACCGGCCTGTCCTTGTCCACCACCACGGCGGGGGCGGCGGCCGCGCCGTCCTTGCCGCCGCTGCTCCCGCTCTTGCGCCGCGGCTTGGCCTCGCCGAGCATGGTGATGACGTCGCGCATGGACGGCCGGTCCCGCGGCGCCCTGGCCGTGCAGAGCACGGCGATGCGCAGCACCAGCAGCATCTCCTCCCGGACGTGCGCGCACCGGCCGCCGACGTGCGCGTCCAGGTGCTCCTCCACCGTGTTGCTCCGGATCTTCTCCCGCACCCACCCCACGATGTCCTGCCCCTCGCCGAACTCCGCCTCCACCGCGCGCCGCCCCGTGATCAGCTCCATCAGCACCACGCCGTAGCTGTAGATGTCGCTCTTCTGATCCACCTTCAGCGTGTACCCGTACTCTGCATCAAGAATTCCAATCGTTGAATTTTCTGAATTCGATGTATCGAGAATTCGAGATAGTCCAATCAAAAAAGAAAAAGAATTCAAGATTGAATCTTGGAATCCAGATGCCGGTTGCGATGGTACCTGGCGCGATGTAGCCGTAGGATCCGGCGACGACGGAGACGGACTCGTTGGTGCGGGCCAGGGCGCGGGCGAGGCCGAAGTCGGCGATGCGGGCCTCCATGTTGGCGTCGAGGAGGATGTTGTTGGACTTGATGTCGCGGTGGATCACCGGCGGGTGGCAGTCGTGGTGAAGGTACGCCAGCCCCTGCGCCACGCCGGCGGCGACGTCGTAGCGCGACACCCAGTCCACCAGCGTGCGCTTCTCCGGCGGGCCGTGCAGCGCCTCCCACAGGCTGCCGTTGGGCATGAACTCGTACAGCATCATCGCGTCCGTGTCGTTGTGCATGTACCCCAGCAGCCGCACGATGTTCCGGTGCCGGAGCCGCCCGAGGAGGCCCACCTCCTTAAGCACGTCCGCGGTCAGCTCGTTCGCCGCCGCCGCGTCGCCGTCCATCGGCGCCGGCCGCCACAGCTTCTTCACGGCGATCACGGCGCGCGCGCGCGGGAGCTCCGCCTTGTACACCACCCCGGTCGCGCCCATGCCGACCACGTTCGCCTCCTTGATGCACGCCAGCACGTCGGTGCTCGTGAACCCGAGCCGCTGGAACGCCGTCAGCCGCCACGGCCACGCCCCGGACTCCGCGCCGAGGTTCTCGTCGTCGCAGCACCCGGCGCCGTCCACGTACCACCGGCGGTACGCGTAGCGCCCGCCGAGCAGAGCCGTGAACGCGGCGACGACGGCGAGCATCCCCACGAGCCACCCCACCGCGATGTGCTTCAGGCGCGCGCTGCCGCGGGGGCGCGCCGCCAGGCCCGTGTCACGGCTCCCGTAGCACGGCGGGAGCACGCCACCGCACAGCCCAGGGTTGCCGGCCAGCTCATCGGGGTTGATGGAACGCAGGACGCCGTTCCCGGGCACGGGCCCAGTGAGGTTGTTGTACGCCAGGTTCAACGTCTCCAGCGCCGGCGAGCTCCCGAAATTCTCAGGTATGCCGCCGGTCAAGGAGTTGCTTGACAGATCAAGGATGGCCATCGCCGGCATCATGGCGAGCGCCTTCGGAATCTCGCCGGTGAGCCGATTGTGCCTGAGGTTGAGCCTGACCAGCCTCTGGCACGAGGCCAGGCTGGACGGAATCGTGCTGGCGAGCCGGTTGTTCGACAGGTCCAGCGCTGCCAGTCCTGGGCAGTCTTGGAATTCGTCGGGGAGCTGGCCGGAGATGATGTTATCTGACGCCAAGAAGCTCTGCAAGGTCGGGATCGTGAAGAGGCTCGACGGCAGCGAGTACTGGAGGTGGTTGTGGGAAAAGTCGATGAACGACAGCGACGTCGACGACGCGAGGTCGCCGGGGATCTCTCCCGTTAGGTCGTTGCCGGCGAGCTCCAGTCGCTGCAGCGACGGCAGCTTGCCGAACCCAATGGGGATCGCGCCGGTGAGGCGGTTGCTCTGCATGCGCACGCGCACCAGCGAGGCGCACGACGCCAGCCCGGCCGGGATCCCGCCGGTGAAGCCGTTGTTGAACATGATCAGCTTGGCGAGCGCCTTGCCGTCGCAGATCCCAGCAGGCACGGGGCCGGTGAAGGAGTTTGACGACACGTCAACCCACTGCAACGGCGAGCTCTTGCCGAGCGACGGGGGAAGCTGCCCGGTTAAGGAGTTGTTCCACAGCTCGAGCACCTCCAAGCTCGGCATGTCGCCGATGGTCGCCGGCACGGTGCCGTCGAGGTGGTTGCACATGAGGTTGAGCAACCGGAGGTGGCTCAACTGCGATATCTCGTCGGGGATCGGGCCCGTCAGCAGGTTGTCGGACAGGTCGAGGAAGACGAGTGTCGAGATGTTGCCGAGCTCCGGCGGTATCTTGCCTTCGAGGTTGTTCTTGTACAGGTAAAGCGAGGTGAGCGCCGGAAGCTTGCCGAGCTCAGCTGGGATGGGCCCGTCGAGGCTGCCGACGGCGAGGTCGAGGTACTGGAGGTTGGCGAGGTTGCCGAGCTCCGGTGGGATGCCTCCCTCGAGCACATTGTACCCGATGATGAGGCTCTCGAGCGATTCGAGCTCTCCGAGCTCCGGCGGGATCTTGCCGGTGATGTTGTTGCCGGAGAGGCCCAGGAACTTGAGCTTGGTGAGGCTCCGGTACGCCGCCGGGATGTCACCACCGAAGAAGCTGCCCCTCAGGTCGATGGTCTCGAGGGACGTGGCATTGGCGAGGTCGGCGGGGAGGGCGCCGACGAAGTTGTTGCCGGAGGCATTGACGGTGACGAGGTCAGCGCAGGAGCCGAGGCCGGCCGGGAACGCGCCATCGAAGGAGTTCTGGCTCACGTCGAACACCTGGAGGTTGGACAGCGCGGCGAACGACTTGGGCAGCGCGACGGCGAACGCGTTGGAGGAGAGGTTGAGGACGGTGAGCGCCGGCAGCCGGAGCACGTCGTCCGTGACCTTGCCGCTCAGGTTCTTCCCCGAGAGCTCAAGGCGGTCCACGAGGCCGGCGGCGTTGCACCCGACGCCTGTCCAGCTGCAATGCGACGAGGCCCTGCCGCCATCATTCCAGTCGGCGAGCGCGCCCAACGAGTCAACAAAGCCCGCCTTGAGCGCGAGCAGCGCCGCCCGCTCGTCGCCGCCGGCCGCGCCAACGCCGGTGGCCAAGATCCAGGACAGCGTCACTGCTAGGACCAGCACTGGCGCTCTTGCTTCCATCAGAATGTTCTAGTACTATTTTCCTAGAAGCGCTTTTGGTAGCTGAAATCAGCTGCTTCTAGCACCTATTCTGGCTGCAGTGCCTCTGCTGCTTCTAGTGCTGCGCCATGTCAGAGACACTGTCTGGCTTGCCTAGCTAATTCACTGACACCGCATCTGCAGGAAGAGCAGAGGCTGCATCTAGCTAGAAGATGAAGATGGTAGAAAAGGCTTTATATCATTCTCACTAGAAGATTGGTTAAAGCATGTAATAATCTAATGAATCTTCTTGGCATTTCTTAACATGCCACCATGTTGTTTGTTTAGTGCCTGGACACCTCACCCAGTGAAGGAATGTGAGCTGGGTTCCGGAGCTGGAGGTGGGAGAGGATGGAACATGAGAACATGGGACATGGAACATGGAGGGAATGTGTTTTAAAGTCATGGCTTTTCCAACCTGCTTTTGGGCAATGTGGCATTGTTTAATCTTTTACTTTGTGCCTGCCCCCATCTGATCAGAGTAGATTAATAGCATGTTTAATTTACATTCTCTGTCACTGCAGACAGTAGATTAGCTGCTCTAGCTTTCAGGGTCTGATTACTTGTAGTACTAATAATCAGAGACCGACGGACCTGCTGTAAACTGGGTATTCGTACGGCCTATTCTTTGGGAGCTTCTGCTTATGAAGCTCTGAAACAGATCAGCTTCTGCATTTTGTGTCGATGCTGGCCTAACATTTCAACTGAGCCTGATCTAGGAGAGTACCAGTAGGACTGTAAGAGCTACTAGCTCCTACTCTCCGCGATACACACAGAAGCTATTAGGACAATAACAGGCACTGTGATTTTTAGCAAAACAAGCAATGCTAATACTATGCCATATACCAGTCAGAGGAACATGATGCTTCCATTGCAGAATAGAGTTAACCCAAAGGGAGACAAGAGGGTATGTTCTTGGTGTTGTCGTGATGCAAGCACCCTAGCTAAGATCTGGACACATGTCCTTCATAAAAATTAAAGAAAGTTTACCCGTCCTGGAGGATATGTACCGTGGTGCATGTGTTAAGGCTGCCCAAGTTGACCTTGTTAAAATAAAATTTATGCTAATTATTCCTGTGACAGTGAGCAGTAGCAGCTGCTGTTACTGCTCTTCCCTGACAAGAGGATTGCTGGTACATTGCTTGGCACATGCCCCCAGTAGAATGTCACCGCAACTGCATCTATGGAAGGCAACATAAGTACTAGCAGCGTAATTAAATGGGTTAATTAGAAAGCAGAGTTGACACATTCAGAAGGCTGCTAAAGCAGTCAGGGAAAGAATCACAGGTGATTAGTAAAATTGGCCTGCAAGGCTGCCATATGCACTTGTTCATATCTGATAAAGTCGTCACAACAGTAGCAGCATGATCATTGCACAGGGAAAGAAGCATTAGAACATAGAATAGACAGTGAAGTTCTTTGAAATAAGAAAAGAGGGAAATGGCATCGCAAGAATTTAACCGCACAAGCTTCCCTCTGCCATCCGAGTAATTAATCGATTAAGTGTGACCAGTTGATCGATCGTAACGTTAAAAAAAACTAGTGAAAAGAGGTCTGGTGGTTCATATACTGAGCAAGGCAAAAGTGCAAGCAAACATTTCGCATATGAACAGAAGAACACCACAACCAAGTAATTGCTGTCTATCAAGTATCAAGCTGATTTCATGGTCTTCGTTTTAATTAACAATTAGTACTAGGGATAGTATCAGCCAGCTATCCGCCAGCAGCTTTCTGTACTGTAAAGTCTAGTATAGGACCGAAGCCCTAGCTGGTACTCTACAAAATCTGTCAATCTTGTGCCTTCGGAGGCCCAGAGCTATGAATATAGCCATATAGGGCTTAGGATGTCAACTCTATGAGAATACTGAAATATTTGTAATTTTATAGGCATTTCAAAGCTAATAAACATGTACGTAAATGTAAGAAAAAGATGTTTAATAGACACTGATGCAGCCTTTTAGTAATTAGCAATTAACTTGAAAATGGTGCCAATTTACTAATGGTGATCAGAAGCGAATAACCTATTGAAGGTTAGACAAACAGGAAGCAAAAGAATGTTGATCGCCAGGAAATGCCGAAATGAGAAAAAAGGAGAAGGACACAATGCTCTTGTTTAACTGCATTATTCTGGAGTTTGAATGCCTTGCATAGCTAGGTCTTTTTTATTTGTTCTTGATTCTTAAAAAAAGAAAAACAAAAATAAGGTAGGCTTAACCTCCTAACTCTTCTGCAAAAATTATACATCCATACCTTTACGCACCATTTTGTAGTGTCGAATTATTCTGAACAATAAATCTGACTGTTGCACCTTGGAGGAATGCTGAATTCATGACAAGCACACCATTATTGGACAACCGAGGAGGCACTGAAGTGACACTATCTTTTACAATACACTGAAGGTATCTGAACTTGTGCTTCTACTCCACTTTGATGTATGTGGCACAAATCATCAGAATGCCAGTATCCAAAGTAATGTGCCACAACACAACAAAACGGCTAGAAACACATTTTGATCAAAACGGCTGAATTAATACAAAGCCTAGCTAGCTAGCTAGCTAGCTAGGGAGTAGGGAACAGAAACCAAACCAATGTATAGGGTCTAATGCATGCCCTAGTCAACTTTTGAGCTAGCTATATGAAGACTTCAATGTGCAGCGAGCTAGAGGTGCAGGCGAACGTACTCAAGATGGAGATGATCAGGTCATGCAATGGCGTGCTGTGCTATTTAAGCAACTGTTGGCACCAACCAAACTTAATCATGCAGACATGAGTTTGGTGTTGAGGAAAAAAAAAAGATCCCTCAAAGTTGGTTATGCTAGCCTGTAGTGACATTCTCTCATCATTAGGTAGCCAGCCTTCTTTGCTTCCTTCTAATATCCATGCATGCAGCACTAAATCATTTTGCACCGACTTGCTGAGGAATGATTTCGGTTAAAAAGGTTTCATGCTTGTGTTTAGGCTATGATATATTGAGTTGTCATGTCGTCTACGGTCTACCAATGTAAGTTTAGCCTCTGACATATATAGCAACCACTCTGCTATAGGTAGCTAGCTAGCTAGTTTTCACATAAGCAATCGACTTGAGTCTTACTAAGCTTGTAATACTGGATAAATCCGTACATGCTTATTAACCGACAGGAGGGCAATAAACAAACAAACAATGCCTCAACAAACATGATGGAGATGTCACTGTCTTTAGCGCAACTCGAGGAGTTTTCCACAGCACAAAGCTACACCTACATCCATCCATGGCCATGACTCCTGTCCTATCATCCCTGGATTAAAAGGTCAAAACCCAACAAAGATAAATGAAACCATAAGAAATCCCTGAAGTTCTCATTCTTCCCTGCTGGTTTCTACCTCACCTGCTTGTTTGGCAATTATTCTCTCACCAATCATTCAGAAGCAGTATCAAGTTAAGGACAGATGATCGAACAGGCTAGACGGCACTAATGCAACCGTCAAGTAATAAACAAAGCTAGCGAGCTCTCCCTTATGAAATGAATTATGGATGATTAGTTGGGGTGCACGTTGCCAGTGGGAGATCGATCAGCTAATGATCGAGAATTTTGCCACCCTTGCGTTGGCACGAGAATCTTCCCATGTTATGTACGTTTGTTAGTTGCCGCTTCATGTTCATGCAGGAGAAGGGTTGGTTTGCGTTGGGTGGAATGGAACATGTAACATCTCATGCATCTTTGGTGTCTGCTGTCACCTTTATTTGTTAGGTTCAGGTTCATTCCCTTGTAGTACACACCAAAGTTGAAATTTTGGTACATGATCACGAAGTAAACAAAAAACTGTTCCATGTTATGTGCACTTTATTTTAAAGGAATACCCCCCAAATAAACTGTATTAGTAATTCCTTCCCCAAATTAACGAAAATTATTAGCAGATGCCCATGGAAAAGTACAGATTTATCTGAGTAGCTTATACGCCGTACCTTATTGCTGCAAAAGAAAAGAAGAAGAGTAGAAGCAATATGTATCGGAATCATTTAACATGGAGAAGCTGGTAATCATGGAGAGAAACATGCATGCAGATCAGATTAATCATGGAGCGAGAGGGAAGGGGAAGAATATATAATACTCGGTTGGCTTAACACCTCACCACCCTACTAGCCACTAGCAGTTGGCTAGGTAAGCCACATGGGCACATGTGGCCCATGGATGCCAACGATAAACTGAGGCTGGCCACCATGTGAAACCCTCTTGCTAAGCAGCTTCCAAAGTACCTATAGACACCAGCACTGCCTCATCACATGCATGTCAACCACTTCCATGTGGGGCCAACTGTGCTGGGCCCCCGCTTGTCAGTGAGCAGGATAGATGCGTGCGTGCTTGTCTCCAACAATGGAGCTACTACATGTAAGCCTGATGAAACCATTAATTATCAAGCATGAACCCTGGCTGGTGCGCCGAGCATGCAGCTGATGGATCCAGCTCAAGGATTAATCATGCAAATGGCCATCGTCCATGCATCCTCCTCCTCGCCCATGCATGGATCTAAAAGACGATCGAGATAATATAAACTTTTCTCTTGTACCTTTTGGGAGTTAAGCCGCAGGCAGCATCATCATCGGGGAAATTCAGAGCTAACCCTTCCTCTCAGGCAATCCATGAAGCACCGAGCACTAGCCTATGGAGAAATGTAGTAGCGTTGTAGAATTCGGGGACAAAAAAAGAAGAAGAAAAAAATCCCATGAACCGTACCATGCATGACGCTAGATTTTTTGTACAAGTGCGTCGGGGAAGAAGCCCAAGGAGCATATATGTCAGTCTCTCTCGTCAGCCCACTGCCGCCGGCTCTGGGCCTACTAGAACCTACGGAAACTTGGAGAGTTTTTTTTAAAAAGGATTAAAAAATTAAAATTCGAAAAGGGGTGCCAGTTGGGAATAATTTGAAAAATGGGTGCCTCCCGTCCGTTGATCGGGCGGGAGGCGTGGGGCCGGTCCAAAAATTTTTTGCAGGCCCCTCCCGAGGGCCCCTTCGCAAATAAAAAAGTTTCTTATTCGCGAAGAGATTCCTGAGGCAGGGATCCCACCCGGTCAGAGGGCGGGAAGCATCCTGCCCGGCCAGTGGGCGGGATGTTGACTGCCTATTTTTTTGTTATTTTTTGTTAGAATTTATGATTTACAATCTATTTGAAATTCGGACTATTTTCAAATAAAATATTGATTCGCCATGCTCTTTTGTATACATATAAAATTTTAATTCAATTTTACGAAGAAGATTGCTCTATCTAAAACTCGTATGAAGATGGTTAAACGATAACATTTTGCGACGTAGAATCCAAATATTACGATAGTACGATAGATCAACCAATTAAAAAGAAAATAGTATCATAAAAAACAGTTTAAATATAAAAAGTGCACCGAATCAGGAGTATCTACCCCGCATGTCCCGGACCTCGCGCTTTCTTGGTCCTCCCCCCTAGTCCTAACCCGTCGGCGTATGTGGTCCTCCGAGTACGTAAATGCATCTGGAGCACGGTGAGGACAAGGCGGAGGAGGTGAAGGCGTGAACCGGTCATCCTGGGACTGTGCACCTGGAGCGTCATACGTCTGGGATGGACCAATGATGTCAGGCTCGGCGCCGCCGCCCACCAGCTCCGACCAAGTGGCGGAGCCGCTCTCCCAGTCGTCCCAGTCCGGCACACCGAATGGACCACCGTATGCAGGAGCTCCCGTCGACCATGCATGCTGAGCATAGCCCTGAGAGTACGGTGCAGCTGGCATCGAACGTGACGGGAGAGACGTTCCTGGAGCATAGGCGCCAAACGTCTGAGGCTCCATTCTTGCAGGAGGAGGTCCCATTGCCGTCGAGTGCATGACTATAAAAAGAAACGAAATTAATCGTGTAAATCAAAGGTGATCGAAATGGCAATTATAAAGGGCTTACAGCTTGAACTAGCGGTAGTACCGCTGGACGCTGCGTGCGGTGCTGCAGAGGTTGACGGGCCAGCTGTGTACACGTGGGCGGACGCATAAGATGAACTGGAGGCTCCCACGTCCTCTCTGCCGCGACACGTCAGTGCACGTAACGCTCGCGTCAAGTTGTCTTGAATCTTACGCAAGCTGTCCTTGTACTGCGCCTCCGGTACACGTACTCCACGTTCAAGCAACGTGATCTGAGATGTAGCTTCGACCTCCGCGAAGTTGATCAGATCAATCTGCATACGTAATGGGATGCAGAGTAATATTGTTATCGATCTTTTATAAAAAAAGATTTAATAATTAAAGTTGCGAAAGACGTACAGCGCCACGCTGCTCCTGATCACGGTACGAGGGATACGTGTCCGAGATGGTCGGCTGGTGCTGATGCTCCGCGTCATCAATACGTGAAAGAGTGACGTACGGACGCGTGCGAAGGAGGTACCAGCGGAGGTATGCGGCGTATGACGCCTCCGTGTGTGGCTGCCCCTCGTCCCACACATCGTCACGTGCGTCAAGCCACCCTTCTACGTACTCCTGCATCTTGACGACCCAGTTGACCTCGTTGGCATGATATCCCCTGCGCGAATATCTGTTGCAAACATTTGAAAGACAACATTGCTTTATGATAACGAATATATAATTAATACAAAATGAGTTATCACAAACTTACTCGTGTACGTTGCGCAGCATGGCCTGGAACGCTCGAGGTAGGAGAGGAAAGTGCTGTCGTCGCCCGAACTGCCTCATCACACGCTCGACGCAGTACGGCTTGATGAGAATATCGAACACTAGGTTCGCCTTTGTCAGCCAATACTCCTCGTCACGCGTGCAGAGGGAAGACAACCCGTGCGGCGCACGTGTCTGGATAGCCGCAGCGGTGTACGGTGTCCAGATGACATCCTGTGGCCGCATCCGATTAAATTCGGACACGAACTGAGGGTATGCTTTTCGGACCTACCGATGTGCCCAGCTCATCTGCAAAATTACACAACTGCATCGATACTCCTCATATACAGAAACGTACAACAGTAAATTAAAGAGCTTAAAAGAACTTACCCGTCGATCGGTCCAAAGCGAACCCATCGTGGGGCTATCCTCGTCCCACATCCCATACATCTCGGGCGGATAAGGCTCCTCGCTGATTAGGGAACGTGCTATGGCGAATCGCTCGTACGACCATAGCTGCAGCAGAAGTGGGCAGCCTGTGATGACGGCGGTCCTCTCCGTCTTCAAACAGGCCTGGCAAATGCCTCGATACGTGGTAGAAAGCAGTGCCGATCCCCAGCTCCACCCAGGTACCTGGCCCGGCTCCGCATCCGCAATCGCGCGCGCGTATTGCATGATCACCTTGTCCACATAATTGCCGATAGAGTTGCATAAAAGAGTCCAGCCGAACAACCACAACAGATATGCCTCCAGGTATCGCGACACCTCGTACTGCCCAGCCAGAGGGTGCAGATCCTGAGCCTGAAATATATTTATTCAAAACTTAGAGGTAGTCACATATGATTCAATTAAATTAATTAAAAAATAATTGGACGTACCCTAAATTGTATTACCCAACTCTTGGCGGGGCCGGGCAAATCAGGTACGTTCACAACAAATGGCGGGTTCACTGGAGCAAACCGCTTCTGCAGCTCCGCCCTCCAGAAAGGTGGCACGGCAACCGGGCCAACAGCTTCACCCGCAATGGGAAGCCTGAGCAGGTACGACACGTCCTGCAACATGGGGGCCATCTCCCCGCACGGCAAGTGGAACGTGTGCGTCTCCGGACGCCACCTGTCCGCCAACGCTGCAAGTAGAGAGCGGTCCAGCTGCATCCGTTTCTTGGCGCCACCGTCTTGGCCGTCGCCGGCCTGAAGCATACGTGCGAGTGGCAGCAAACCAGCCTCACGTAACCTGTATATTTTGCATTGTGGTTACAATTATCGTACAAGCTATACATTAGTTTCGTTAAAAAATATAAAGTATCACCTGTCAAGCCAGCGGTCGTCTAGGTGCAACAACTCCTTTGCTACACGAGGGCGCAACTCATGAAGCTCCTACCCCTCCACCGCTGCCAGGTACGACCTGTGCCGTTCGTCGATGTGCGCGTCAAGGAGCTCCGGTGTCTGCGCCATATCTTCATGAAAAATATAAGTACCGTAAGACATATTCCTACAAACAATTGAAAATACTAAAAACTATTTATAATAGAACTAACCTAACAAATATTTCTAAAAGCTATTAAAAATACTAAAAACTATTCAAAATATAACTACCCTAAAAATATATTTGAAAACTATTGAAATTATAAATACTATTCAAAATATAACTACCCTATGAAATTTATCTAAAACTATTGAAAATACTACTAATAAATATTTCTAAAAGCTATTAAAAATACTGAGAACTATTCAAAATATTACTACCCTAAGAAATATATCTGAAAACTATTAAAATTATAAAAACTATTTGAAATATAACTACCCTAAGAAATATATCTAAAAACAATTGAAAATACTAAAAACTATTTATAATAGAACTACCCTAAGAAACATTTCTAAAAGCTATTAAAAATACTGAAACCTATTCGAAATATAACTACCCTAAGAAATATATATGAAAACTATTGCAATTATAAAAACTATTCAAAATATAACTACCCTAAGAAATATATCTAAAAACTATTAAAAATACTCAAAACTATTTAAAATAGAACTACCCTAACAAATATTTCTAAAAGCTATTGAAAATACTGAAAACTATTCTACGTATAACTATCCTAACAAATATTCGTAAAAATAATTAATAATTATACGATTATAATACCTCCAAACTGACGTGTGGATAGGGTTTCGCCGCTTTCTCTCCTCTCCTCTCTCCCTCTCCTCATTTTCTTTTTTTGTTGATTTTTGATGAATATTATGAGAATTAGGGGTGGGTGGGGGGCTTAAATAGTTGGGGGGGTGACATCCCGCCCGTTGGAAGGGCGGGATGCCCCTCGGGGCAACCTCCCGCCCGTTGGGGGGGCGGGATGCCCCTTGGAACCTCCCGCCCTCCCAACGGGCGGGAGGCCCCTCGGAAGACACCCCGCCCGTTGGAACGGCGGGACATCGCGTAACTTTCGTGAAGAGGCCCCTGCGAAATTTTTTTCGACCCCCCGCCGACCCCACGCCCGTTGGATGGGCGGGATGTCTCATCCCGCCCGTTTATTGGGCGGGAGGCACCCATTTTTAAAAATGTTCTAAGCCGCGACCCCTTTTTCGAATTTTAATTTTTTTTAACCCTTTTTTTAAAAAAACTCAAACTTGGAACGCGACCACGTCCCAGGAAACAAACCCGGCCTGTCACGCCCACGCCGCTCAAAATTCGTCTGCGGCCCGAGACACTTGGCCCAGTCTGTGGCCGCTATCTTGCCTTGCGGGCTGCGCTGCGCTCTTGCAAGAGGCCCGGACCGGGTTTCTGTTTCACGGGTCGGTCCGTGGCGTGTTAGTGGACAGACTTGCAAAGGTTTCTGGCTCGTTCTCCGGCCCACGTGAATCCGGCCGTGCGCTTCGGCTCCTAACAAATCCAGACGACGACGATGGCAACGCACCCCGATCTCGCTTTCGGTTCCCTTCATCGTCGGCGGCAATGGCGGGGAAAGACCAGCGCGCGGTGGTGCTCCTCCCGGTGCGCGCGCTCGACGGCCGCACCACCACCGTCCGCCTCCTGGCCGCGGCCACCGTGCGGGACCTCAAGGAGGCGCTGCGGGCCTCCTTCCCGCCCGCGCAGGCCGCCCCGGCCTTCCACCTCTTCCTCCGCGGCGGCAAGCTCGTCCTCGACGCCGACCTCGCCGGCATCTCCCTCGCCCGGGGGAAGTTCGTCTCCCTCATCCCCTTCGCCACCAGGCCCGCGCCGCCGCAGAGCACGCCGACGCCGACCGCCGCCGCCGCTCCGAACCCGAGGCCGCCCGCGTTGAGAAAAAGAGGAAGTATTTTTCGTCCTCTTGGCGAGGCGAGGATGTCTACGCCAAGATCGCCAGGGTGCCCAACAGCAACCCTTCCTCGCCGTCCTTCTACTGCCACGGCGAGCAGCCGCTGGGCCCCGCGCCGATGGTGGAGCACCTCAAGCAAGGGCTCGGGAAGCACGGCCAGGTCAGGCATGTCCAGGAGATCCCCGGCAGGGAGGCGTCCTTCTGCCCGCTCCCTCCTCATCTCTCGCAGCCCACGAGGGACGCGCTCAAGGCCATCGGAGTCACTAGGCTGTACAGCCACCAGGCTCAGGCCATCGAGGCCGCCGTCTCCGGCAAGCACGTCGTTGTCTCGACCTCGACGTCCAGCGGCAAGTCCCTGTGCTACAACGTCCCCGTGCTCGAGTCCGTCTCGCGCCCGAGCTCGACGTCGTGCGCGCTCTACATCTTCCCGACCAAGGCGAATGCGCAGGACCAGCTCAAGACTCTGCTCGAGATGACGAAGGGACTGCGCGATTTCGACGTCAACATCTACGACGGTGACACTCCGATGAAAGACCGTGCAAAGGTCAGGGACGGCGCGCGGCTGCTCATCACCAACCCGGATATGCTGCACATGTCCATCCTGCCGTCCCATGCCCAGTTCAGGAGAATTTTGTCCAATCTCGAGTACGTTGTCATCGACGAGGCGCATTCGTACAAGGGCGCCTTCGGCTGCCACACCGCACTGATTCTGAGGAGACTGAAGCGCATCTGCCAAGATGTCTATGGCAGCCACCCCAAGTTCATATTCTGCACGGCGACATTGGCGAACCCCCGGGAGCACGTCATGGAGCTGGCCAAGCTCTGACGACGTCGAGCTCGTCGAGAACGATGGGAGTCCTTGCGGCTCCAAGCATCGGTGGCCAGGGCGCAGGAGAGGCGCCCGAGCCCGATACAGGAGGTCTCCTACCTGTTCGCCGAGATGGTCCAGCACGGGCTCCGGTGCATCGCGTTCTGCAAGACGAAGAAGCTCTGCGAGATGGTGCTCGCGCGTACGCGCGAGATCCTGGAGGAGACATCGGTAGATCTCGCGGATTCCATCTGCGTGTACCGTGGTGGCTATGTCGCGGAGGATCGGAGGAAGATCGAGGCTGACCTCTTTGGGGGAAAACTTCGCGGCGTGGCGGCGACGAATGCTCTTGAGTTCGGGATCGATGCCGGCCACATCGATGCTACATTGCACCTCGGGTTTCCCGGAAGCATCGCCAGCTTCTGGCAGCAGGCAGGGCGATCTGGACGGAGATCGAAGCAATCCATTGCTGTTTATGTTGGCTTCGAGGGTGCTCTGGATCAGTACTTCATGAACTTCCCACAGAAGCTGTTTGGCAAGCCGGTTGAGCATTGCCAGGTTGATTCACAGAATCAGAAGGTCCTGGGGCAGCATCTTGCCTGTGCTGCTTTTGAAAAGCCGTTATGTCCGGAGCACGATGAGAGATACTTTGGTTCTGGTATGAACAGTCTGATGGTGACACTGAATGACAGAGGATGTCTGATGAACAATCAGTCTGGAGATTCAGGCGTGTGGAAATATGCTGGACCTGACAAGAGCCCTTCGCGTACGGTGAGCATACGAGCAATAGAACATGATCGGTACAAGGTGATTGACAAGCAAGGTTATCGAGTGCTAGAGGAGATTGAGGAAAGCAAGGCTTTCTTTCAGGTGTATGAAGGTGCTGTTTACATGCATCAAGGCTGCAGCTACTTAGTTGAGAGGCTTGATCACTCCTCAAGGACAGCTTACTGTTCAGTAGCTGATCTGAATTACTACACCAGAATTCGAGACCACACCGAGATCAGTGTCCTTGAAGGTGATGTTGCTTTGCCTCCTAGGAGCGCATCATCTAAAACTGACATGGTCAGGACAACTGCTCAAGCAAACAATTGCAAGGTGATGACGGAATGGGTATGCTTTGACCGGATTTGGAAATCGAACAACCTGTTCTCTGACAACATTAAGCTTCACTTGCCTCCATACTCCTTTGATACTCAAGCTGCATGGGTTAGCGTTCCCAAATCGGTAAGAGCAGCCATCGAGCAAAGGAAATTGGGATTTCAAGGTGGTGTCCATGCTGCGTCGCATGCTCTTCTAAGTATAGTACCTCTGCATATGATGTGCAGTACTTCTGATCTCGGGACACAGTGTGCAGGCCCTCAACAAACCTCTAAAACTCCTGACAGAATTCTGCTGTACGACAAACACCCTGGTGGCATCGGCTTGGCATCACAGGTCAAGCTGCTCTTTGGGGAGCTGCTGGTTGCCGCTTTACAACTTATTTCAGCATGCGGCTGTACCAACTTGGATGGTTGCCCAATTGCATCCAGTCATCTGCATGTGCCGGATACAACAAGAATCTGGATAAGGCGGCGGCAGTTTTGATTCTCAAAGGAGTGATTGAAAACGAAAGGTTGTCTGTTTATGGCAAAGATGGTTCTCAGCCGAGCTCATGACCTGATGTGCAAGAGAGACCAGATTGCTATAACGTTCTTCTCTTCACAAGGCTCACTCTATTGATGCATCGTTAGTGATGTAACGTGACTAGTAGCATGTCAGGACATAGAATTTCAAATGAAAAGGATGAGTCAGCATTTGTGTTGTTATGTAGGACAGTAATAAGTTGCTAATTTTTTTTGGTTGAGAGTTATTTCAAGAATTCTGTTATATCATCATCAATCATATGGTTGTTTGCATTAAAAGGAACTTCATTTACCTGCATACAAACTCCTTTTAGTGATCACAGGCCGTTTGAAGGTATATGCATGCATATCTGTAAATTAAATTTCTTTTCGAAGGATTTTCCATCTGTGAGTGGATTTAGGTGGCAATTTATATTGTAGCTTCTCTTATAATTTCTATGCATACGGGTTTTTAGTTTTTGATAAATGATAAACATATACACGGCCTTTTGCAGCTATATATGGGCATTGTGCACAGATATATGTTCCTTCCTGCTGCCACCTTCGTGTATGTGTTTTAGCAATCCATACTACAGGTGCGTGGTTACCTGAAGAATCCATTGATTTGCACCATGAGTTTCCTTCTTTAATCTTTTATGCTATTATTTCCAGCTAGCTCACTAAAATTTGATCTTCTTTCAGCTAAACTATTATGTTTCATGGTTTGAGCAGGATAGTATATTTTATTATTTAGGGGAGTTGCGTTTATCCTCTTTAGAATACTATACTTTCAGGTTACTTTTAGTATGACCCCTTTATTAGGATGTTGGGCAGTCTGCCTGCACTGTAGTGGTTATTACACATCAATATGCTGTAGTTCTGCTTTCTGTAATTTGGTGGCTTCTTACCGTGTCGCCATTTCTATTAGATGGAACACCAATGAGGAATGATTCGATAATAAATCTGCCTAGCATGATTATAAGTTTTTCTGGCGATGAACTTTTATATGTTTGTTCACCTAGCCTATCCACATGGTTTTAGTACAAAGGAAATAATGATTCATTATGGAAAATTTCAGGCACATCATGCTTAGGTTCTGAAGCTTCAGGGGCACACTATTCTAATGTGGCAGATATGCAGTGGTGCTGTGAAAATAAATAGTTTTTCATCAGCCTATTCAGGCCAGGTTTAGACACCGACCCTACATCTCTTGGCCTGGGAACAATGGATACCTTGACGGGCAGATAAATGGTGCAAAGTACTGAGAAAGTAGTCTTGTTGAAAAAGGTTTGGCTCAAGAAACTCACTATGCAAGATTCAGGTTATAAGCAGGCAACCTTGTACCCTCATATTAGCGAGAAACTGGAAGGGATCATCCAAACCTGACTATATATGGAGATCAAATGTAAGCGGTTCATTTCATTTTATTCATTCTTCCTTGATCGTAAGTTCAAACTCTTCTAAGTTTTTACCAAAGGTTCCTTGTATCTATATTTAGTCCAATTACTATCAGAGAGGAATATGAGCAGCTGAATTGTATTCTTAAAATGGAAATAAGCATCCCACCTGAACTAGAGAGGGTTGCTTGCAGGATTTTAACTATGCTCATTTTTCAGGTACCAATTCATACCACGGATGAGTTTTCTGAATAGCCTTTTGGTTACCTGGCGCTCCTGATCCTCGTCGAGTGGTGCATGGGCTCTCAAGCTGATCTTTATATTTGTCCAGATTGTGGACTCCAACCTTTAGGTGATCTCGTGTGCTGCATTGTTCACCTAGCTCTTTGGCTTGGAAAATCCTCTTGGCAGCACATGGATCGATCGTGTCCATCTGCTGATGTGGTTCCACGCGTGCACCGACTCACCGAGTCAGTGAAGAGTCAGCATGCAGGGGGAATAGGGCAGGGCTCCGATCCCCGAGCAAGTCTTGGCTGCGTGTATAGTTGACTTGCGCTTGCAACTTGCTCGAGTAGGATCGGAACGAATCCTGTGGTGTTACGATTTGTTTATAAGTATCAGCCGAATCTCTGATCCTATTTTCACTATTATTAGGAGGCGGAGATTACAGATCTCTGCTTATTCTGATCGTCTGCTTTGGACGGCAGGGTGCAGATTAAAAAAAAAGAAATACTGTTCTGCCGTTCTGCGAGACCAAATGAATATTACTAGTACATGCATGCTTTATGTACTATATATATATATAATGCAAATAAACAAGCAAGAATTGAAGCATTAGCCGGGACAGATGCATGCTTTATATCTGGGATGCTGGATGGATTCAGAAAACTCATGAAGAAGTTACTCCGGTTGGCCATCAAGGTCGATGGTCGGTTAGGACAGGGATTATACTCCTATATAGGGATCATTGGAATTGCCTTGGACTTGGATGTCTGCCAAGAACGAAGAGGGATCGGAGGATTAGCTTGGATGCAGTGGATCAGACAGCATGCGCGGCATCGAAGACAGGATGGCGGCCCGAGAGCGAGGCCAAGTAAAGTACGAGCTTTGAAGTCATTGCGTGCTCATGCTTGATGAACAAAGATGTGCTTGAGATAGTAGAATCTGAACATGGAAGCAAAATGGAGTCTGGTTTGCAGCAGCTGGCGACCGAGAGCTGTTGGCTGGGAGTTAATTTGTCAGACGAGGACCCATTAACGACCCCTTAAACAAACATTACCATGATGAGCAACACAACTATATGAGAGCAAAACCAACCTTTGAATAATAAGGTATGGGGGGCGTTATTGTTCATCCAATTTTATTACCAGGGGTGTCAGGAGGAGCACGGTCTAGAGTTGACTTTCAAATTCTTTGCGGTCAGGGGGTGTTAAGAAGAGGACTTCTAGAACCTAAAGAAAAATACGATACAAGAATCTTGAAAAATAGGGTCATCCTTCCAAGCATAAAACCTCATGTTTTCACCTAATCACAAATATAATACTCCCTCAGTCTATGCATCTGGACAAGTACTCGTCTAGGTACGTACATAACCACAGTGCCTTATATTTTTATTATGGTGATTGAGTACATTGTTTTCAATAGAAAGAGTTATATATACATGTAAAAAGTGTATTTCATAACGAATCTGCCAACATCAACCATATACTGCGCACTCATTATGAGGTTTTATTACATATTTAATGGTCAGAGATAAAACGTTTGTTCTGAAAAAAAAAATTCAATTGATGGTTATTTCGCATATGAAATATGACAGGAGACCCCTCAATTTGCATGGTTATGCGTGCCAAGGATCCGGACGTGAAGATTAAGGATCTTTCTACGGAAAGAAAGATAGAAGGTTCGTCAGATACTCCCTCAACTCCTATAGAAATATAATTATCGGAATGCCTTCCATTTCAAAACTGGTTCTGCTAACTTAGATAGACTTATATTTCCAATGGGAAGGAAGCTAGCTTTAAATTCTCTGAGATCTTTGTGGATACGTACGTATATCCATCATAACACATACTCCGTACCTATCTCTTTCGTGTGTCCGGCCGTACAACATGAATGAATATAGTTAAGCAGCTAGCGGTTGTTTGAACTAAGTAGATGGTGATGGTTGTTGCTAGCTGTACGGCTGGTGTACGTTTGTGTGCGCTCCAGTCAAAGTCGTAAACAAGCGGTGGCTACACGTGGAGGTTGAGAGAAGGAATATTCCATTGGGACCCAACCCAAGAAGCAGCAGGTAGCAGCCGCCCGGATCGGAGGGAAAGCTCGCCCGAGTAGGCCAGCCTTTGACCAAGCAAATATCCTGGCGAGGCGATAGGCTATCGTGCATGCAGCGTTGGCAGCCCACCAGATAAGTTATCTTTCAGTTTCATTTGTCAGCATGTACAACAGAGTGCTCGTTTATTTATTTGTCGTTAGCTAGCTTGCTTCGATTCGATTCGGGCTTATTATGACTTTTTTACAGACCTAGCAACCATGAATTTAGTTTGCTAGTAGTTAAAATACTTACCCAATAATATTTCATGGGTCAACTAATTCTAGTTCATTTCTCCTCCTAAATTAATTACCACATGCCTCCGTCGCACTCTGCTGCGAAAGAAGTTAAGACACAACACAACAGCTAGAGAGCTGCCCTCTAACTTTAACTACTAATTAATAATCAATCTCCATGGTTGTTGGGCGCACGCACGCGATTTCCCTTCGATTCCGTTAACTACTTGATTATATATACAACTTTGTTGAGAGAGAGCTAGGCAGCTAACTGTTCCGATTTTATATATATAGTAAATAAAAGGAATACAAGGTGTACAGTATTACGTGTACCTAGCCTAACGACGTGTTTGATATGGCTCCCGCTTTAAAAAATTCATAGAGTTTTTGGAGCTGCTCAAACCAGCTCCAGAAATTCTTGAAGCTCAAGCCTTTTGCTGAGTCATTATACTTTCATTTTAGATTTAAAATAAAAATATAAAATATTTTAATCTATTTTACAAACTTCAGCTCTCGGAGCTGGAGCCGTACCATACCAGACAAATCCTAAATGTCAACTTATCGATCAGTTGTCGTTTTGCTAATAATATAGTATAATCTTATATTATTGGAGCAGGATTACTTAAATAGTAATGACGATTTCGTTGAAACCTCGCTTTCACATGGGCCGATTCTTGCACACCGTGCCGACGTAAAGTCAAATAAACACCGCATGCTACGGCGGCTGCCGTACGGAAGCCCCAATTGCTGCCCACGTATGCCTTAAATTCCTGAGAAAATTCTCTATTTGATCCTACTAAACTTACCTCCTCCTTCACCGCCACGTGAAAAGACCATTTTACCCCTATTTACACATGTACATGTTGCAGCGCTTGAGGCTGCTGCGGGCTCACCAAATGTTAAGATTCGTTGTCGTCTTCTCCCTGGCGCTCCAAGGCTGCACTGCACGCATGCAAAGCTAGCTCTTAGAGCAGCCATGGCGACGGCGGAGGCGGCGTCTCCTGCAGGCACCGGCGGTGGACGCTGACAGCGCGTGCTGATGTTCCCACTACTTTTCCAGGGCCACCTCAACCTGATGTTGCAGTTGGCCGAGACCCTGCACGCGGCGGGCGCCGTCGGCTGACCTGCTCCCATCCGGTAGCAACATGGACTTCGCCAGCACGCTGCTGTGGATCAACGACCGCCTGCGAGAGCCGTTCCGGGACCGCCTGTGCCAGGCGCTCGCCGAGGAGGAGGAGGGTGACGGGGCGGCGGCGTGCCTGGTGGTGGACTCCAACCTACGCGGGATGGTGGTGGACTCCAACCTGCGCGGGATGCAACCGGTGGCAGAGGAGCTCGGCAGGGGAGCCTGGTCCTGCAGCAGACCCGCCCCTGCAGCAAGCCCGTGGCCCTGCGACCCGCCACACGCCGCGCGGATCCCTCCTGCCGCCTCCCGCTGCATGGGATCCACGCCCAAACAAGCAGGCATGTGCTGGCAATCGGATCACAGTGAGAACTTGAATATAAACCACCACAGGCAGTCATCTTCTTCCTCCCACTCAGTCTGTTCCTCTTTTGGCCGAGTTTCTCTGTTCGTCGAAATTCATCGCCCTCACTTCAATCCAATCAAATTCCTTGCACTCACATCCTTCTCACACTCCCACGAACCTATTCGATCGAATCTCAGCCCCTGCCATCCCTTGTCGCCGACGAGCATCGAGTTTTCATCATCTCCGTCCACCATCGTGCCGTGTAGGTGAGGCCATCGGTGAAGTTGGGTGTTCTAGGTTCTAGGTCATGTTGCAGGGGTTGGCGAGGGCGAGTGAGGGGTAAAGATGGTGTTCCTAGCGTTGGTTGGCCGGTTCCGGGCCCAGGGTGGCCGGAACGGCCAGGCGCTGTCGCGGTCAGGCTTGGGCAGGGCTGTCGTCGTGGAGCAGGGAGCTCCGGCTGTTTTTAGGCGCTGTTGCTGGTCTTGGTCCACTCCGTGGGGTGCTGTAGTGCCGGTCAGGCAGCTGGTCAGTGCTGGGAGCCCTGGGTGTAGCCGACCACCGTGCGTTGTGGCTGTGTCGCTGCCGGCGAGGACGTTCCTCTTCCTCGCCGGTGGTGCGTATGTGCTTGGGGGTTTTAGGGCGTGAGTGGTACAGGGAGTTGGAGGAGGGCCGCGGGCTTCGTCTGGGCGCCGGCATGGTCGCCGCCGGGGCTGCCGCTCCCCTGCTCTTAGTTTTGCAGCGGGAGGCCCATGGATTGGGCTGCGCACGTGCGAGTGCTGGCCCCCGCCACAGGTCGCGTGACGCCTCCCCGCGCCTGCTGCAGCACCCCCCCACCTAATTCTGCGTGATGCTTCCCGCACCTCCGCCTTGACGCGCGTGCGCGTGGGGGGGGGTGGCGCCTCCGCCTGTTTCCTCCGCCGGATCCATGCTGCCACCGCCGTCGCCGTGGGTTTCGTATGTTTCAGGAATTGAGTGGGGGAGGGGAGAATCAGGGGCATTTTGGTCTGTTCCTAAAAAAATCTAACAAGTTTGCATGTGGGTTGACGACAGCACCTAACGGAGGTAATAGAGGGGTCAATTTAGGGAAGAATGAAAGTTGTGGTGTCAGATAGGGGAGTTCTGGAAAAAAAGGCCAAGGAAGGAAGAGGTAAGTTTAGTAGGGCCAAATAGGGAATTTTCTCTAAATTCTTACTAGCACAGTACCCGTGCGTTGCTACGGGTAATATAAATTTTACCCGAATCTACATGAGACCACCAACAGGCCATGTCGTGATTGCGTTAGGTATTGATTATCCGGGTTCCGATTGGGATTCCAATTGATTTGTCCGGATTCTGATTGGGATTCGGATTAATTTGTCCGGATTATGATTGATTTGTCCGGATTCCGATTAGGATTTAGATTAATTTGTCCGGGTTCCGATTAGGATTCCGATTGACGAACCAATGAATCATTGCTTGCTTTGAAATAGTAGAGATTAGAGCAAACTTTTGCCCATCCAAACTAATTGCCACTTCTCATAAAAATCTCAGCGGAGTACTGCTTTTCTTCTTAAAAAGAAGATAAAAACGGACAGAGTATTTGTTTGAGACCCATTAAGCTTATCTTTATTTTTTTTTCTTTATCGGCAGAGAAAAGACATGTATCCGTGTTCTCGAGAAAATGGGAGAGATGCCAGAGACTTATCCGTTTTTTAATATAATGACGCTAATAGACGGTATATATTATAAAAATGAGGGGCATTGCTCTTGGATTAAGAGTTATTATTATGACAAAACCATTTTCTTCCCCTACCTCTTAATCCAAGAGCAAGAGGCTAGCTTTTCAGAGATATAAAATCCATCGGAACCCAACCATATCAAGGCAAGCTCTTTCTACCAACTAACCGTTTACTTTTAACAGTGATCTATATATGCTTAATTATTGTTTGATCAAAATTAAGATCATTACAACACTTGCTCTGATCTGTCGTGAATCACAAGGTTCAAATTACCCTACAGCTGTACTAACAACTTGTAAGAAGCTAGCTGAGCAGTTTATTTTTTTTTTAGATATCGTGGGTCCTTGTGTACGGCTGGAGCACCAACAAACAGTAGGCGACTTTTATCAGACGCATTTATTTGACTGCTCAGGTCAAAGACAGTCCCAACATAAAAAATATATAAGCAATGTCGATGCGTCGAACGAATATTCGGACTCTCAACTCTCAAGCATCAGATCTACAAAAGCTCAAGCTGCTATTTTATTACCAAATATCACGCAGAGCACCGCCCGATGCATAAATTAATTAATTATCTACTAGCTGCTGGTACTACTGGTATGGTTTTCAGTCGTTGAAAGTACTGTAGCAGTTCCTCAAAATTTGACAAAACGACTGTGGAAGACACAAAAGTTTTAATTTTGAGAGGAAAGCAAACATTCTTCACAAGCTTGCTACGTACGCGCTGCCGGATGTCTACTCAATATAATTACAAGTTGCCATGCAGCACATCCTTCTGTAAATATGAGAGGCACTTCTCTCAAGCACGCAGGTTGTTTCCTTTTGTTTACGGCATGCACACTGCACTTGTTTCTTAGCAGATTAAAATTAAACATGCACGATGAGTAATAAGCAGCATCCCTGAAATTTTATCTTCTTAGTTACACTGATTTTATTTTCAAAACCTTATATGAAACTGAACGGCAATATGACACATTATCAGCCGCGTGTATCCATGCATGCATAAAATAAAAACAATGCAAACTAATAAGGTGGCTAAAACCAGTGCAAGCAATCTAAACGGTTCTATATTGCAGCTAACTTCTTTTTTGAACAGTGCATTTAACTTCTTTATTACTTACCTCGAAACTTAAGAAGATAGAAACATTGGCTTTATATATGAGAGTTGAAGAAAAAATGTGTCAATGCAACTCAAGTGACAATGCACATTCTACCACCCCATTCCTTTCATTTGCCATTTAATTTTATTACTAAGAAAAGAGACCAACCCTCTAGATAGAACACCTGTACGTACTCGCTAGTTTGTCTACTTATATTAGCTACTAAACTGTCTGTGATGCACAACGAACAAAGGGGGACATATATAACTATCTTTTTGCAAGCTAACGTGTACCTGTAGCAGTTTAACTTTGAAGTTGTATAGTTTGCTAAAAGTTGTAATTTGTATTGCTCAGCCAACATGCATGCATGTGCTGTATCATCGAGGCGCATAGCAACTATACATGAACTAACTTGCATACCAAATAAAGTCAGGTTTGCAGCGAGGTAAACAGAAGCTTAATTTAAACTTGTAACTTTGAACTTGAGCACATGCACATGCATCTGTGCACAGTACGCGCAGTCGTTGTTAAACTAAACAGAGAATGAGAAGGCATGCAGCTAGCTGATCCTGAGACGACGTCGCTTGCTAGCTTTCACCTGGTGCAAAGTCAGAACCGACAGCAACCGGCACATGCTGGGGAGTGCACCGCGCACGGCATCCCATGCTGTCTGGCAATGTCTGGTGACTTCTAGCTAGCTATCTGCTGGCAATGTCAACTTCTCCGGGATCGGAGAGTACTTATCAGCAGGAAGCTAGCTAGCCCTAATTAATAGAAAATGTCAGCTCGATCGGCCTGCTCGCCGGCTATAAAACCCCATCCATCGATGCGGGAGTGCTCATCCCCAACTCCACCACCCCAATTAAGCGCGAGCTCATCAAGCACTAGTTACCCAGCAGGTTCAATTCATCGATCAGGCAGTAGCTAGCTAGCAAGTGATCGAGCTCTCATCAGGGCTAGCTGCTGGAAGTGGAAGAAGAAGAAGAAGGAGGAGAAGAACATGGGCAGTGACGGAGCGCCGATGGGTAGCTCGCTGCACGGTGTGTCGGCGCGCGAGCCGGCCTTCGCCTTCTCCACGGAGGCCGGGCGCCCCGAGGAGAACGAAGCCAGCAAGTTCGACCTGCCGGTGGACTCGGAGCACAAGGCCAAGTCCCTCCGCATCCTCTCCCTGGCCAACCCGCACATGCGCACCTTCCACCTCTCCTGGCTCTCCTTCTTCACCTGCGTCGTCTCAACCTTCGCCGCCGCGCCGCTCATCCCCATCATCCGGGAGAACCTCGGCCTCACCAAGACGGACATCGGCAACGCCGGCGTCGCCTCCGTCTCGGGGGCCATCTTTTCGCGGCTCGCCATGGGCGCCGTCTGCGACCTCCTCGGACCGCGCTACGGCTGCGCCTTCACCATCATGCTCGCCGCGCCAGCCGTCTTCTGCATGGCCGTCATCGACAGCGCCGCCGGATACATCACCATCAGGTACGAGTACGACGACGACCGACCTAGCAGTCAATGCACCAACCAGCAGGCTCTACTATATAGCTAGCTACGATCGAGTGTCCATCTCAACACATGCATGTGCATGCATGCAGGTTCCTGATCGGCGTCTCCCTGGCGACGTTCGTCTCGTGCCAGTACTGGACCAGCACCATGTTCAACATCAAGATCATCGGGACGGTGAACGCGCTGGCGTCCGGCTGGGGCGACATGGGCGGCGGCGCCACGCAGCTCATCATGCCCTTCGTCTACGAGGGCATCCTCAAGTGCGGCGTGTCGCCGTTCGAGGCGTGGCGCATCGCCTACTTCGTGCCGGGCCTCATGCACGTGGTCATGGGCATCCTGGTGCTCACCACGGGGCAGGACCTCCCCGACGGCAACCTCCGCAGCCTCCAGAAGCAGGGCGACGCCAACAAGGACGACTTCTCCAAGGTGCTCCTGCACGCGGTCAAGAACTACCGGACCTGGGTCTTCGTCTTCGTCTACGGCTACAGCATGGGCGTGCAGCTCACCACCAACAACATCATCGCCGAGTACTACTACGACCGGTTCAACCTGGACATCCGCGTCGCCGGCATCATCGCCGCCTGCTTCGGGATGGCCAACCTCGTGTCGCGGCCCCTGGGCGGCGTCCTCTCCGACATCGGCGCGCGCTACTGGGGCATGCGCGCCCGCCTCTGGAACATCTGGATCCTCCAGACCGCCGGCGGCGCCTTCTGCCTCTGGCTGGGCAGCGCCAGCGCGCTCCCGGCGTCCATCACCGCCATGGTGCTCTTCTCCTTGTGCGCCCAGGCCGCGTGCGGCGCCACCTTCGGCGTGATCCCCTTCGTCTCCCGGCGCTCGCTGGGCATCATCTCCGGCATGACGGGGGCCGGCGGCAACATCGGCGCCGGCATCACGCAGCTCATCTTCTTCACCCTGTCCAACTACTCGACGGGCACGGGGATCCAGAACATGGGCATCATGGCCATGGCGTGCACGCTGCCCCTGGCGCTCATCCACTTCCCGCAGTGGGGCTCCATGCTCCTCCCGCCCAGCGCCGACGCCGACGAGGAGCGCTACTACGCCTCCGAGTGGAGCGAGGAGGAGAAGAGCCTGGGCCGGCACAGCGCCAGCCTCAAGTTCGCCGAGAACTGCCGGTCGGAGCGCGGCAGGCGCAACGCCATCCTCGCCGGCCCAGCCACGCCGCCGGACAGCACGCCGGAGCACGTCTGATGATATATAATAGTAGTTAATACTATGGCCGGATTAGCGAATCTGTATGCATAAATAATAAGTACAAACGCATTCGTAGTAGTACGTACGAATATGCTAGCTAGCTAGCTCTAGTGGTAGCTCGTGTAGTGGACTCTCTAGCGTCGTCGGCCATAACCATTGTGGTCGATCGAGATGCATGCTCATAACGTCACCTCTCTCTATACCTTGTTCCTAGTTTTCATATCAATGCAAATTATTAAACACATGTTGATGAAGCGGAGATAGGAGTGACCCTACTGCCTGCATGCTGTACGGTACGGTAATCCCGGGCGTAATTTCAGGGTAACAAACAGCTCACTGGCCTCTTACTTCTGTGATCACTGATCAGACGGTATTACGTTTTTCTTAAGAAAGCAGGTTGGGCTTTATTAAATATGGAAACGTAATATTACATCCAGCCCCGTGCAAGCAAAGGGACCCCTGCAGAAAATAGCCCGACGTGCCGGAAGAGCCCATGGAGGACGAGGAACTTATTCCCCCCCCCCCCCTTTCATAATTAAGCCCAACAGGCCCAACTACACAATGAAAGGCGGCGCCGTCACCGACCCCCGGAGTTTGAGAACCCAGGTGCCGCCGCCGGCGTGCGGGCCGCCCGCAGATTGGGACCCAAAACAAGGGCAAACCCAAAACGGCAGCGCAGAAGCTGTGCCACAAGAATACGACGAGATCCTCCTCCACCTGCTGCCCTGCTGAGCCCCCCTTCACTCTCCTCTTCTTGTAGCGCGACGGTGAGCGTCTCTCAGTTAGGTCGCGGAGCAGCCTCGGCGGCGGCGGAGTCCGAGGACGAGGACAAGATGGTGGTGCTGGTGGTGGCCACCACGTCGGACCCGGCATCCATCGGCCCCGCCGCTGCCTTCCTCGCCATGCCCGGATGGTCACCCGGCCCGCCCATCGCTGTAATTAACTAACTCCCCGCTTGGGACCTTACCTTCCATCTGATGGATCGATTGAGTCCATCCGCTGTTCTTCTATGTTTCGTACTGCCCACGTCCCTCCGCATAGCTAGTGGCACAAAACTGGAGTAAGTTTTATACGCTTTTAAATGTTGTGCTAAGGAAGGCACCCGACCGCTGCTAACTGAGCTGACATTTTGCAGCTCTCTAGATACATAATTTAACGCTCTATATATCATGGTTCCCAATTAATTTTTGCCCAAATTTGTTTTGCAGGAGGGGATGGAGAGCTTTACTAATGGGAATGTTCGGTTATTGAAGCATGAACGCAGCATCATTGCAGAGGATGATCTTGACCAGCGATGGCTGGAAGCCACTGGAGAGCCTGTCTCTGAGGTCATATTCCTCAGCAAGCACACTGCGGTCTCCAACCGTCCAGCACTCACAGTGCATCCAATTGGTCCGTTCTTCTTTCATTTGCGAACTCATTTATCCCAATGGCGAGGTCAAATGCTTGATGTTTTTTGTTGTTTCTTGTTGAACAACAATTGCTTCACAAGATATCTCATATAAACATATGTGTTACAGTAAATACAAAAGGATAACGAACTGTGTTGGTTATAGCATACAGGCAGTTCTTTATGATCCTTTTGATCTGAAACAGCGCGATCCTATATATTCTGCCTTACATGTATTTATTATTGTTTTGTTTACTAGTTATACCACCATGTTTCTTGAACGACATGCATAGACGTATGATGGTTTGTTCTTTATTTTATCAACCGTTGATATGCCTGATAATAATGTATATGGGCCCTTACTGGTAATTGCACATATAAAGGTGTGCCACATCTGAGGGAGGATGAAACCCCACCCCAAGGAGGGACTCCTGGATGGGCAGCAATACCAAATCCTCGAATCGGCCCCTGGCTCCGGTTGATGCAAAAGATTGCTGCAGAACAAGGTCTTGTTCCAGAGTTTGAGGTAGTTTGCTCTCCTTCAGTTACCCATATCTCTCTGAGTCAACTGATTTTCATTATGACCGCTTCTGAAGATTACGCTTGAGGCTACTCACCATGGACCAGTTACCAGCACACCCACCATGTTTGTCGAGATAGGTACAAGCTTATGTCCATCCTTACCTTTTTTGTTTCTTGCATGTTATCATCGTCCACCCTCTTGAAAGTTCTTTCTACAGTTTCCAGAGAAACCCTAAACTTAGCTTAGCAACCTCTTGGATCCGTTACACATTACTTGTGTCCTCTTTGCATCCTACATGGCGTCATCCTCAGCTCTTATTCACATGCTACAAGCAGTGCATTCCTGCTTTGGAGTTGGAAGCATACATGTATGCCATAATTAATAGTTACCTGTGCAACATATTCTTCGATTAGTGGCATATCTCAAAGATGGATCCATACTATACTTGTGGGTGGGTAGTTATCCCTTTTATTGGGTTTTCCATGTTGAGTTTACTTTGCAAGTTAGTGTATACCCCCTCTAGTTAAAAACCTTTTGTTTTAGTTCCATTCTCGCAAATCAAGGAGTGAGTTAACACTTTGCTTTCTATTGTAGTTTGCCCTATTGATTGTGTGTCAATAGCTCTAGTGTCATTACCAACACTCAAAAGATAGGCCATCTATTAGAAAATTCCAGCCTTGGAAACCCAAATGACATTCTTTTTAAAAAACCAAAATGTAACTCAAAACTGACATTTCTATCCAGAACACATATTTTCAAGCTCAACCATTGCAATGATCTGTATCCAGCTGTTTTTTTAGTTGTGTCAACAAACATTTACATGGTTTGCACAAGCTATATGCATTGTGTTTTTTTGTTCTTCTGCGCTGGAAGAGTTAGTTGCTGCATTATGTACATACATACAGATTTAGGTAACATGAATACGGTCGCATCCTCGAAAAAATTACAAATAAGAGGTAGTTACCATAAGCATGTGAAATTTGGGAAAGAGATGATGCTTATAACATGGACAGGATGAACAAGATGCAAGTAACCAGTCTTTTGTGCTCCATCTAGTCAACCTTTTCAAAAGGGCATTGAGTTATGTGAACTCAATATAGCTCAGCGCACCAATCCTGCAGCTGAAATAATAGGCATACCAAATATTAGGCTCTACACTGCCATCAATGCATGTGGTAGATCTGAAATTTCTAACTTCAATACTTTGGACTGCTATAAATATCCAGGAAGTACGGAAGAATACTGGGGCAGACAAGATGCTGCACAGGCAATTGCTCTGGTGAGTCCTATCCCTCCCTCCCTCCTTATTACGATATACTTCCTTAGTTGCAAAAGCAGACAAGAGTGCTTCCTTGTTGGGATGTCAAGATCATATAGCATGTAGAGTTTCAAAGCAGATCTTATACAACAGATTTTTTACATTCAATATGGTTCATTGGCCTCAGTTGACAATCAGACAAATACAGATCAAGCATTTTGAAGTTCTGAAAAGACAATGGTTTTCATTTGCTATGTGCCCAACTAAATATTGCTCTTACTGTCTTACCCTTTAGTTAGAATGTTATCTTTTAACTTTCTCTTGGAATGCAACCTTTGTTGGAAACATGCAATTGAGTTTTTCAATACTTGCAGGTTCTATGGAAAGGTCTTGGTCTGGAGGACGGAAATGATGTTGGAAGTTGGCAGGGGTATGTTGATATGCATTTCACCCCCTTGTTGTATATACTGTGGCATCGATGGGGATAATATCAGATTATAATTTTATACAAAGCATTATCCTCAATGGAAAGTAGGATAGAACCGGGTACTGCACATTGCTACAAATTAGGAATGCATTAGTGACACTAGCACACAGATCAGACACCAGAGTGAAGTTGAGTCAGTATCGTTATATACCACTGGGAAATTGAAGTTCTATTGTGTGAACATGGATTACAAATTGGAATTCTAAGTACCGTTCCTTTAGCACCATCTATAACTGGTTAACTGATCTCGTTAGGTGAACCAGGGTTCCAAAATAGATTTCTCTTCCTTGGTCAAGTAGGCAAAAGTTTGGATACCATGTTTAAAATAAAAGGTGGGAATGCCATTTGCTCCCTGTTTGTTCATTATAAAATGGAAAGGACTGACAAATTTGCAAGCACAATTCCGGGCAGTCGATCTTTAATTTCAGGATAATATCAGGGGAGGGCCCTAATGATTTTTATTAATAATTATAATTAATAAGGAAATGAATTTTTAGCAATAATTATAATAAATAAGGATATAGATAAATCTACAAGACTGAAAAGGTCGAAACAAACAGCAAAGAGTGAAGACATGATTAGCCGAGTCAGATACAGTTGTTTGTACGAAGCCATGAATTTCCAGAGCAAGGGACAATGACAGTTTAATTCAAGTCCCATTGTGAACACCCTGTTTTCATCACCAGCCAGGCTATAGCTATTTTGCTTAATCCATTATCTAGATTTCTTTGTATACAGCTGTTGATAACATACATTTATTTATCATTTGCTTTCTTAGATATGTATTTTACCACAATAATATCGTGTCTATTTGTATCCTAAAATTAGGAGAATATGGAAAAATACCATTGCAAAATTCATCTTAGTTGTAAAATACCTTCAGTGTCTCTATGGCATGTGGCCACAGTGCCCACGTGTTATCTTTACATCTGATGGTATTTTCCAAATATGAGCATTTCTTTTTTGCGATGGCATCCACCTAATTTGACCTTTCTTTTTCTTGTAAGCATTTTTTTGTTACCCTCTCACTCCCCTTTTTTCTTTGTTTATTTAAGCACATGAAAACTCATTTCTTGTTATGCAGGAATGGTGAAAAGGTTCTACTAGGTATAGGAGGTGGTCACTATGCTCCTCGTCACATGGATATTGTCATGTAAGCACTGAGATGAAGTTATTCTTGAAGGCAATTTCTAATTATATGCTGTCTCCCCTGTAGATTTTCCCTGCTAAAAACACCAGCATACTTTGCTTTCTTCAAGTGAGGGGACAATATAATGCTAGTGTTAATGAAAAATTATTTTGATCTTAAACTGTTTTTATATCATGTGAAACTAGTTAAGTGTAGAAAAACCTGTGTTCTATCTTTATTTTTTATACTTTTGATTTAAGGGCAGAATGAGTATTTTAATGTACTTGAGGAATACCATTCTAACAGTCACATTCTCAAAATATTTCAGCAAAGATGGCGTATGGGTGGGTCATTTACTCTCTGGTTACTCCTTGCCGATGGACACGCCATCCCAAGTAAATGGAAAGACTTCTCAAGAGGTTGCTGGTATGTGGAAGCACTCCATCAAAGTTTCCTATGAAGCCACAAAGGCAGCATTTCCTGGTGGTGAAGTTATCGCACATCTTGATCACAAGTAAGTGTCCTAACCTGTTAACCAGTTTGGTGCATCTAATCTATTGAAGATGCTACTTCATTGCGTTCATTGTTTAGCTTATACGCTGTAATTTCGGATTGCAAACTACTTGCTCGTAGTTTTGAGTTTAATAATTCCAGTTCCATAAATTGGCATGCCTGGTGCCACCACCTGAAGCCTTTTGTTGTGTGTTAATGCATTTTTCTTTGGCAGAATTCTATGCCGATGTATAACAAGTTGTTAAAGGAATGTTTTACCACTCTTTGTATTATGCTTTGTACCCACATAGATAAGGCTCTTCGCAGCAGCTTTGGAGCTAAAATAACATCTGTCATGGACTCTTGGAAATTTCAAATTCTGACTAGACTTGCATGGTACCTTTAAATATACCTGCACTAGGTTGACGAGGGGCTCTTGACATCTAGTTCCATTATATATTGTTAAATTCAGTATAATGTTGAATGCTAAAATAACGAGGGCTTTCTCTTTTTTGGCAACGCATTAACAGTAAGATTTATGATCTTTAAATTTGTCTGTTGTCTTTGTCTATGTGAAGTTCAATATGTGCAGCTCAATTTTGGCTGCAGTTGCCCAACTCTGCTTGGGCTCAAAGCTTGGAAAAAACAAAATGTTGAAAATATCTTCCTTCTTTGCTAGTATTTCTTTTTTTTTTTTGCTAAATGACAGTATGCGTACCTACCTTCTTTGATAACAAAAACATACATTGTTTTGCTGGAAAGTTGTCTTGACTATTTGTAGCGAACTAAAAACAATGGATTTCTGGCCATAATGTTTCTTCTATTAATACAGCTAGTCTACTGGGGTCATCCTGTTCTGACGATGCTCTGAATTATTATTATTACAATGAAAGCAACCTCAAACCATTTAAGTTTGATGACATTGTTAATCTTTTGGCGTTTGCTTTGTTAGGAGCTTCAAGGGCTGGCAAAAGAATGCTGTTACAAGCTACTTGCAGGAGGAGAACATTAGGATAGGAAAGCCTAGTGATTTCTTCTGATATGCTGCAACAGTGCTGTACACAAATTTTTGGCGCGTATCATGTCGGTTTGCGAGTGCTTTGAGCTATACTCACCACTCCACACAAACCGAGTACATATGGAACAGCAGACTTTAAATAATACCATTTCCAATGCGATTCCAAGAGCTTGAGTTTGCCTGAACCTCAACTTCTTAGCTCTTGTTTTGTCATTAGAAAATATAATGAGGCTACAGTCAACCCATGTGTATAGAAAGCTTCGTAACATGTGGGCCTGTTGTCAAGAAATCGTAGGTGTGTTACGGCCCATGTTGATGGCCCACTTAGCCCATGCAGAAGAAGAGAGAGGTCCCCTGGCCGCCGCAGTGCAGTAGCGATCGACTTGTCTGAATCTTTATGCAAATGTTCTTGCTTGTGCCTCGATTGACCTTCTTGATGAGCGTCTCCATGGCTAGAGCTCCAACACGAGAACTGAACAATTTGTTGAAACAATGCAGACCGTCAACAAATTCTTTCTTTGTCTCTCTGAAAGTCTGAATATCGAGCTGCGAAATTTGTGGACATGAGGACATGTAACAAGAGAAAGGGGAGACGAGAACTTACAGTCCGAATCCGTGGTGACCCAGTGAGCCATCCTCATGTCATCATCCTCCGACCAGGAGCTGCCGCATGACAGCCGCAGCCCGCTGGTCGCCGGCGAGGACATTTCTCGCCGCTGCTGATCCTCCGTCGCTTCGGCTCGCTGTGTGGACACGAACGCCGGCCACAGCAGCGGCGAGACGTTGGCAGGGGACAAGCAGCTGGCAGACGCTGAGCAGCAGCTGCAGCTCTCCGCGGCGGCGTCCCAGCTGAAGCTGCTCTGGCTGGAGACGGACGACGACGAGCTCAGCATGCCGCCGTCTTCCTGCAGAGCTGCTACCTGCTGATGGTTCTTGCTCCTCCTCTGGATCCGGCCGACGGCTCTCTGATCGAAAGGGAAGAATTAAAACTATATTAGCAGACATTTACTGTAGCAATTTGCAAGTAGTAGTGAAGCACGAAGGATGATGGTTCAGACAGTTGAGGTAAGCAATGAGTACCTTCCATTTCTTGGCTGTGGCGACGGTGGAGCGGCGGAGCTTGGAGTGAGCAGACTGCGCGGCGGCGGCGCGGCTGAGGAGCTCCCGCATCCTGGCCACGATGGCCTTCCTTCGCTCGGCCAGCCTCGTCATCTCCGGCTGATCCGGCTCCTCCTCGATGGCGGGAAGGACTCTGCAGCCTGGCTGATCACCAACAGCAGCAGGACCACTTCCATGCCCCATACTGAATCGAAAACAAAGCTCGAATCTGTTGGCTGTTCTTGAGCAGCTCGACCAGGACGTACACCTCGTCAGTGCTGGCTATATAGTAATACGCATGGCTCGCACCAACCGATGGATGTGCCAGCTTGGAGGGATCTAGCAAGATGATCAGCCTGCAGGAACTGAACAGTCTCCATCCAATCTGGTCTGCATTTGGAGCCTGCCTGCCTGCCACCGCATCGATCAAGGTCGATCGGCCGGCCGATCATTTGAACCCATGTTCTTGATCTCCCTGCAGAGAACCTTGTGGAGTTGTTTAGTCTGTTGCTCACTCGGGTCGAGGGTCAGGAGCTGAACACGTAAGCTTCCAATCGGAGACTGCAGATCTGGTTTGTCGCCTTCATTAGCTAGCCGAGAGACTGCTGCAGTTCATGTTCAGAGGAGGAATCAAGCTGAGGAGGCTAGCTGGATGGGTTAATTGCAGTTGTTGTCGTTAGTGGCCACACTTGGATTAGATTGGAGGTGCAGCAGGTTCAAGCCATTGATTCATGAGAATAACAAACAATCCGAGATGCTCTGACTGACTAAGGGATTAGATTAAGGGAGAGACCAACTAATGAATTACTCATGCATGCATTGGTGCATCTTCGTCCATGGGTTAGCGGCGGCCGCTGCTAGCTGCAGCTTGCTTCGTTGGCCATGTGATGCAGTTGCAGCCATGGAAGAGACAAACAATGCAGCACTGCAGCAGCCGTCCAAGGAAGGAAGAAGATACAGGGTAGATAGTGGGCCCAATACTAGAAACCCAGAGCCCATTCGAATTGAAAGCCTTCGGCCCAAGAGAAAAAGGCCATGTTTGGAAAACAAGCCTCAAAAGGCCTGCTGCAGCTGCTGCCAAGAACGCTAAAGAACAAGCTGATGGTGTGCGTGTCACTTCGATCAGATGGCTTCAGTTTCTTTTGTTTCAATATTGTGTGCTTTTTCTAAGAGCAACTTTGTAGATCGTGGGCCCTCGTACGGCTGCTGTACGAAAGCCAAGATAAATTATTTGATTAGCGGTGCAATTATATGCCTGGATGCGAGTCAAACAACCTATCTACTCATCAATAAATATAAGTATGAGCAAGCAATGTGTCATCCATGTATATATGTAGTTTGACTCTCTTAATCATAGCTTATCGTGGAAAGGTATGCATAGCAGGGTCGGCAGCCCTGATAAGTTCTAAGGGCCAAACTACGTACACTTGTTTTAGCTAGCTAGCCTTTTCTTTCTTCAATGGACAAATAGCTAAGCTGCTGCATTCTTCTTTCTTCATTTCTTTATTATCTTAAAACCCATAATAAGGTGCCGGTTAGTGATTAGCTATTCTCATTTTTCTTATTATTACTGGTCTCCTAGCTGCTAGAGCACAAGAGGCCATGCATTCCATTCCCTGTCGTCAGGTCACAACTCACACGGTTGGTTGTAGCTGAGCGAGCTGATCCAGGAGCTCGCTAGACGTCGCCTGTCAGGGTCGGCTTACGTGTGTCGTCGTTTGGAGATTTTAAATACCAAAGTCAGACACCCAGACCACCGATCGATGCATTGCATCCAAGCATCGTCGTCGACTTTGCATGGTGCTGTAACTGTGGCCGTTCGATAGCGGCAAAAGATGTTTTTTGTAGGCTAACACATACACTACTGCTATCGTCTATTCTGAAAATTCCCAACAACGTACAAGCTGCTGCACTGAGCTGATGGATCTCAAGTTCTCGACTTGCATATATGCATGCACTGAAAGTCTGAAACCACCACCAGCTGAATTCCATGAGTACGGTACGGCAGCAGGAGATGAGGACGACGAGCATGAAGCACGATGTATCTGGTGTAGCGATGAACGTACACTACTATCTGGAGAAGCGAGCGAGGCACAGCTACGAATGACCAAGGCACGACGACCATGCCGGATCTGCGCTGCCGACCCCGAGCAGGCGGTGACCCCGGCGCGGCTTGCATTGTCCTGATCCTTGATCCTTGGAGGATTCCAAGGCAATGGGAGGTAGAAGAAGGATGCATGCCTTCTCATCCCCCCCCCCCCCCCCCCCCCCAAGCTGCAGCGTCGTCTCTCTGGAGATGCATGCGGCGCGTAGGTTCTCCTCCCAACAAATAAAAGCTCTCTGACCTTGTTCTATGAGTATTCTAACCCCTCCTCTTGCCCTCTTCTATATTCGTCGTCTTTCCTCTCCAGCGCAGTTTCAAAGCTACAGCTCAACGGCAGCCTCCCTAGCTCGATCATCACTTGCTCTTGCTGTTTCTGTTCCATTCAGATAATAATATACCAATGACAAGGAGGTTATCGATGATCCTGTCGTCTCATCATCCTATAGTCGTCGACCGTACTTATCCACGGCCCCAAATTAAGGCCAAGCACCGGTGGTTCAGCTTAGCCCTCATTGTCAGGCGGGCCCAACACGCTTGCTGTACCAGACACTGACTGATCCGAGTTTTGCAAAATGTCAACTCCACCACGAGCTACAAATACCGAGCAATGCAGTGCAGGAAAGAGCATCCCAAGCACAAAGTGATCGAGCAGCTGCCTCACACACGCACCGATCGAGCAGCTAGCTATGGCGGACATGGAGATCGGCGCGCCTGGGAGCTCTCTGCACGGCATGACGGGGCGCGAGCCGACGTTCGCCTTCTCGACGGAGGATGCCGCGGCGGCGAGCAAGTTCGACCTGCCGGTGGACTCCGAGCACAAGGCCAAGACCATCCGGCTCTTCTCCTTCGCCAACCCGCACATGCGGACCTTCCACCTCTCGTGGATCTCCTTCTTCACCTGCTTCGTCTCCACCTTCGCCGCCGCGCCGCTGGTCCCCATCATCCGCGACAACCTCAACCTCACCAAGGCCGACATCGGCAACGCCGGCGTCGCCTCCGTGTCCGGCTCCATCTTCTCCCGTCTCGCGATGGGCGCCGTCTGTGACCTCCTCGGCCCGCGCTACGGCTGCGCCTTCCTCATCATGCTCGCCGCGCCCACCGTGTTCTGCATGTCCATCATCGACAACGCCGCAGGCTACATCGTCGTCAGGTTCCTGATCGGCTTCTCGCTGGCGACGTTCGTGTCGTGCCAGTACTGGATGAGCACCATGTTCAACAGCAAGATCATCGGCACCGTCAACGGGCTCGCCGCCGGCTGGGGGAACATGGGCGGCGGCGCCACGCAGCTCATCATGCCGCTCGTCTACGACGTCATCCGCAAGTGCGGCGCCACGCCCTTCACGGCGTGGCGTCTCGCCTACTTCGTGCCGGGGTCGCTGCACATCCTGATGGGAATCCTGGTGCTCACCATGGGGCAGGACCTCCCCGATGGTAACCTCAGGAGCCTCCAGAAGAAGGGCGACGTCAACAAGGACAAGTTCTCCAAGGTGATGTGGTACGCCGTCACCAACTACCGCACCTGGATCTTCGTCCTCCTCTACGGCTACTGCATGGGCGTCGAGCTCACCACCGACAACGTCATCGCCGAGTACTACTACGACCACTTCAACCTGGACCTCCGCGTCTCCGGCATCATCGCCGCCTGCTTCGGCATGGCCAACATCGTGGCGAGGCCCCTGGGCGGGATCCTCTCCGACATCGGCGCTCGATACTGGGGCATGCGCGCGCGCCTCTGGAACATCTGGATCCTCCAGACCGCCGGCGGCGCCTTCTGCCTCTGGCTCGGCCGCGCCAGCACGCTCCCCGCCTCCATCACCGCCATGGTGCTCTTCTCCTTCTGCGCCCAGGCGGCCTGCGGCGCCATCTTCGGTGTCACCCCGTTCGTCTCCCGCCGCTCCCTCGGCATCATCTCCGGCATGACCGGCGCCGGCGGCAACTTCGGCGCGGGGCTGACGCAGCTGCTCTTCTTCACCTCGTCCAAGTACTCCACAGGCACGGGGCTGGAGTACATGGGCATCATGATCATGGCGTGCACTCTGCCCGTGGTGCTGGTGCACTTCCCGCAGTGGGGTTCCATGCTCTTCCCGGCCAACGCCGGCGCCGCCGAGGAGCACTACTACAGCTCCGAGTGGAACGAGGAGGAGAAGAGCAAGGGTCTCCACAACGCCAGCCTCAAGTTCGCCGAGAACAGCCGCTCCGAGCGCGGAAGGCGCAACGTCGTCGAGGCCACTACCGCCACCACGCCGCCAAACAACACGCCGGAGCACGTTTAAGGCCTAAATTTGGCATAGTGTACGTGCTATTTGTGCTTGTACTTATGTTCCTACTCCAAACGTACAAGCAAGTACGTCGCATATGAGAGCAACGGGATAAGGGATTAATGCATAACAATGGAGGGCTGTAGCTACAAGCTGTACAGTAGCTTCAGCCTTCTCCTGCTCCTCCAAAAATAATGGCGGACTTATTATTTTCTTCTTCCAACAAACCCACAATTACTCCTCCTTCTCTATTAATACGTGCCTGAAATAATAGTGGATTTGTTGGAAGAAGAGGCATCCAATGCTTAAATCGGAAATCTGATTTTGAGGGTGGCAGCATCGCAGCGGTCCACTCTTATCTTTCTTGGCTCAGATCCGGTGCTCCGGTGGTTGAGCAACACCGCTTGAGCGGCTGCAAACCCACGAACACGTAGCCATCTTAACCTCTGAGAAATAGATATGATTTTTTAACGATTTGAAAATGTTCATAGCTTAACACCTAATCTAATGTTAGATCTCGGTCTATTCTTGGCAAATATATATGTTTATAGTACTTCCTTTTGTAGCAACATTCAATAGTCAATCCAATGAGCCTTGAAAAGAACCTGCATAGGGATGTGTTTTTTTCCTTGGGAAAAACCACACTATTTGAACTGATCCATAATACACAACATATTGCACCCATCCAAATAAAAAAATTTATTCTCTAAGTTTCTTTCCCTATTGCTGCTAGCCATGATTCCTACAATTTGACACACTAAAAGAGGATTCTAAACCAAAAGAGTTAATTCTACACCATTTTCGAAATGAGCTTAGCAAGATTACAACCAAAGGGAAGGTTCCGAGTTGTTTTGTCAATAGTACAAAACAGATGATTTTCTCTTCTAAATTTGTTTTTAGCTAAGTTGTCTTTTGTAAGGATAATATATCCTATTGCATCATAATATGTACATTGTGGCACATATATAGGATATTCTGGTGACATGGCACATATAGTTAAAGAAGAGAGTAGAGAAAGTTGTATCATCATGGAGATACAACTTGGACTCGATATCCAAATTAGAAAACATGCTCACATTTTGGATCCACTCTCATAGACATAAGCATGCATCAATTAATTGTGGAGGCAATTATATATACGCTCACACCATTATTATGAAAGATTGAAATTTCGTATATGCCACCGAAATACTTGTGGCACCTTTCATATTATTGAGTGAAATTGTTTTGGACCATAGTGCCACTACCGTCAAGTTACATGTTCTTTTTGTTTCTTAAATGACTTTAATACTCTTGCCCTTTCTCTCTTATCCCTCCCGCGAGTTGAGCAGAGTAATGGCACATAAGAATTAGGAACCTTTTAATGGCGCAGCAAGAATTGCCTCTTAATTGTGTTGCATTGTAAGAGTTGTTTATACACATGTATTCTGTCTTATGCTTTCGATATTATGATATAATAATGCAATGTCATCCCACCTAGCTTACTGTTAAAGCCTCCATTTCTTCCTCTATCCATTGCGAAGATGCATGATACAAATTAAAAATTAAACAATTTAGTATTGATTCAGTTCACCTTTCAATTTTTCTTGTGACGCATTTCTTCAAGATACTCAAGGATAACTTGTGCTGATCATGGGCCCCGCTACGGATTCCGTGCCAAAACTGAGACAAATCTGATTAGCGAAGCAATTATTTGTCTGCAGTATAAGTCAACTGAATATACAAGCAATGTGTAGTATGTGGATGTTGAGAACCGAAATTATTCAGACCGAATCATCAGACTGAGAAAATTAAAAGCTAGCTATCTGTCCATGTGTGGTCATCCATCTAGTTTAACCATCAAATTAATCATGACTTATCGTGCATATATATAACAACAGGGTCGTCGGCAGCCCAGATAAGCTCTAAGGGCCAGAATGGACTTGCTTCTGGTTTTCAGTCGACCCAACAGGGGGGGTGTTTTCTATTCTTCTTTTATTGAATACATAGTGGCTTGCGGTTAGTGATGGAATTATTGTAGACGAACGTACATTCAGCGCCAAAACTACTGCTTGGTCAGAAAACTAAAGGTTAATTACAAAATTATGAAAAATAAGGGGTTAATTACAGCATATTGTAGGACTACAATAGAACTCTAATTTTATAAAATTTATAGCTCAAACAGATGTGGAACAAATATAATCCAGCAATTATGTAGTCGAGTACGATACAATAGAAGACTCTGATTCAGATGAAACTGCACATCTATCCCAAAGAGTCATTTGTGACAAGCTAAGGGGGTCATTTGTCCCCTTGCATTGGGTTAGTAGTAGTAGTAAGCAGCGGCGGCGGCTGCTTGGAATCGTTCCGTTCCCTGTCGTCAGTCGTCACGCAGCATCGTCATCCCTGCTCTTGTTAGTATTAATCTGGCCGTTGGATTGCTGCAAAAGATGTTTGTGGCGGTGTGTGCACGCGTGCGTGATCTGGGTGGGATAGATCACACAACGCTAGCTGCTGCTGTTCTTCCTGCAGGTCTACTCTGAAACACAGCTTCCTTTCCAATTTTCACGCACATGTTCAGACCGGCTGGCTGGTGCCTCCAAGCAAACACCAACCATCCCTGCACACATACCGACATACGATGACAGTTTCAGACGACAGAAATTAAAGATCGAAATCATCTATATATCCAAGTCACCAGAAGAGATAGAATGAAATTTTCAAGCATGCCCTCACGTTTGCTCTGGTTGCCAGCTGCAGATTAACATATTGCAAGCAACAAGCATCAGGAGCTGGTGCTGGTCCTATATATTTTCTGATCTGATCCTTGGGCGATTCCAATGGATACCTACCTTCTCGGGATCCCAGGGCCGCAGCACCAGGAGATGCGGCGCCGAGGTTGCCTCTCGCTCCCCTCTCACCTCTGACTTTATTTTCTCATTACCAACCAGTCTCAGATTCAACGCTCGAGCTCGATCATTAGCCTTCTTTTGTGTGATTAAGAAATATGTATAAGCACCTGCTGGTCGATCGTCTATGCCGTCTCAGCCTATAGTCGGCCGTACTTATCCCCGATCCGAAAGGCCAAGCACCAGCTCAGCCCTCGCTGCAAGGTGGGGCCCACGCGCTTGCCGTACCTGACACTGACTGATCGGCGTGCAAATGTAAACTCCACCACCAGCTATAAAAATACAGTCGATGCTGGACACCATCCCAAGCACCCAGGGATCGAGCGAGCAGCTTCAGGTATCTCACACACAAGAGAGACAGAGATGGACATGGAGATCGGCGCGCCTGGGAGCTCTCTGCACGGCATGACGGGGCGCGAGCCGACGTTCGCCTTCTCGACGGAGGATGCCGCGGCGGCGAGCAAGTTCGACCTGCCGGTGGACTCCGAGCACAAGGCCAAGACCATCCGGCTCTTCTCCTTCGCCAACCCGCACATGCGGACCTTCCACCTCTCGTGGATCTCCTTCTTCACCTGCTTCGTCTCCACCTTCGCCGCCGCGCCGCTGGTCCCCATCATCCGCGACAACCTCAACCTCACCAAGGCCGACATCGGCAACGCCGGCGTCGCCTCCGTGTCCGGCTCCATCTTCTCCCGTCTCGCGATGGGCGCCGTCTGTGACCTCCTCGGCCCGCGCTACGGCTGCGCCTTCCTCATCATGCTCGCCGCGCCCACCGTGTTCTGCATGTCCATCATCGACAACGCCGCAGGCTACATCGTCGTCAGGTTCCTGATCGGCTTCTCGCTGGCGACGTTCGTGTCGTGCCAGTACTGGATGAGCACCATGTTCAACAGCAAGATCATCGGCACCGTCAACGGGCTCGCCGCCGGCTGGGGGAACATGGGCGGCGGCGCCACGCAGCTCATCATGCCGCTCGTCTACGACGTCATCCGCAAGTGCGGCGCCACGCCCTTCACGGCGTGGCGTCTCGCCTACTTCGTGCCGGGGTCGCTGCACATCCTGATGGGAATCCTGGTGCTCACCATGGGGCAGGACCTCCCCGATGGTAACCTCAGGAGCCTCCAGAAGAAGGGCGACGTCAACAAGGACAAGTTCTCCAAGGTGATGTGGTACGCCGTCACCAACTACCGCACCTGGATCTTCGTCCTCCTCTACGGCTACTGCATGGGCGTCGAGCTCACCACCGACAACGTCATCGCCGAGTACTACTACGACCACTTCAACCTGGACCTCCGCGTCTCCGGCATCATCGCCGCCTGCTTCGGCATGGCCAACATCGTGGCGAGGCCCCTGGGCGGGATCCTCTCCGACATCGGCGCTCGATACTGGGGCATGCGCGCGCGCCTCTGGAACATCTGGATCCTCCAGACCGCCGGCGGCGCCTTCTGCCTCTGGCTCGGCCGCGCCAGCACGCTCCCCGCCTCCATCACCGCCATGGTGCTCTTCTCCTTCTGCGCCCAGGCGGCCTGCGGCGCCATCTTCGGTGTCACCCCGTTCGTCTCCCGCCGCTCCCTCGGCATCATCTCCGGCATGACCGGCGCCGGCGGCAACTTCGGCGCGGGGCTGACGCAGCTGCTCTTCTTCACCTCGTCCAAGTACTCCACAGGCACGGGGCTGGAGTACATGGGCATCATGATCATGGCGTGCACTCTGCCCGTGGTGCTGGTGCACTTCCCGCAGTGGGGTTCCATGCTCTTCCCGGCCAACGCCGGCGCCGCCGAGGAGCACTACTACAGCTCCGAGTGGAACGAGGAGGAGAAGAGCAAGGGTCTCCACAACGCCAGCCTCAAGTTCGCCGAGAACAGCCGCTCCGAGCGCGGAAGGCGCAACGTCGTCGAGGCCACTACCGCCACCACGCCGCCAAACAACACGCCGGAGCACGTCTGAGGCGTACAGTAGTAAACATAGGCGCCTGCTGTTTGTGCGCATGAATGTTCCTACTCGGAGCATACATCATGAGGAAGGTTGTGAGGCACATATGTACTATAGTGAGTACAAATTTCACATTTTGTTGTGTAATAATACATATTGCTGTTGTACGCAGGAAATTATTGTTGTCATACGCATCATATACACTACTAACAAACACGCTATCGATCGTACTAAAGTACTGCTGCCGCCTCTATCAAAAATACTGGTAGGAAGAACTGCTGCTGCCTCTATCAAAAATACCGGTAGGAAGAAGATCCGGTACTCCTACCGGTATTTTTGGGGTGGATAGAAAGGTCGAGGATATTTAAGTACAAGGTGGAAATACCAACCGGTACTAAATTTTAGACATTAGTACCGGTTAGTTTTACCACCCGGTAATAATGCCTCCGCCTACATTAATATCGGATGGTAGTACCAACCGGTTCTAATGTCTAACCTTTAGTGTCGGCTGTTGTTACCATCCGGTACTAAAAAGATCTTCACGGATTATTTATAAAGGAAAGTATCTTTCTTCCTATCACAAGTGCTATGTAGATGAGATGGAAAGGAGGTACCTCCTCGAGGCAGGAGGTCTTGGGTTCGAATCCTTGCACCGCGCGCGCGTATTTCGTGTGAAAAAATTATGTGATTTGTGACTTGTATGCTTACAATATTTTTTAAAAGTATTTTTTTGACTTTGGTACCGGTTGGAAGACCGGTACTGACGGTTTTTTTTACCCGGTACTGATGGTCTTTTTTCCAGTAGTGATACCTATATATGTTGAATATAGGTTCACTAGGGTTAATATATTTTTCTTCACTGCTCCCTGTTGGTATGGGAAAGAACTGAAAAATGACCATTCATTTTTCTTACAATATAGTGTAGAAGTGCCATAAACTCAATGTTCCCTCCTTAAAATGAAAGGCAAGGTTTGACCTGGTGCGATCTACGACAACGCTAAATTTTGATTGTTGATATCTCATATACTACAATGTTAGTGACCATAAAATTGAGACGTCATATGAAAGTACTTTTAAATGTGAACCAAACAATATCAACTTTGTATAAGATAATATACATATTCAATAACCAAGCAAGTGTCGGTCACAGATAAAGTTTAAATCTTACGCTGGATGCGTGGCTTAAAAGTGAGAAGGAAGTACCATCTTATAAGCATTTTGAATACAAATCATCTACTGATACAACTTTTACACTTTAGAAGGCAAGATTTTGCTATTTTTTCATTCGTTTGATTATTCAATTTTTTTCTATAAATATTTAAGCATCGATAAATATAGTTGAACCTAAAGTATTTTTACATAAATATTTGTGCAAATTGATAAATATTTATCAAAAATTTAGTAACCAACAACTTTTAGAATTGAGACAGCGACAATAAAAAAATCAACAATTTCTATTTCAAAAGACTTGGGGAATGTTCTATGATTCAATTGGTATAAATTGTTTTCTTGATGAATGCATGTGGTCCATGATGATATGCCACCATATACAGTTCCAACTAAATCCATGACACAATATAATCCACTTTCATTTATTTATTACCGATTTCTATAATTGTTTAGGTAGCCTACAATACAGTGCTAAGTTCGTAAATCCCTGATACATTATATAGAGAAACATAAATCATACATCTTCTCGAGCTTGCCCCGTTTTCAGGCTAACGTTCTCCCTCAGGAAGGCTGACCGGCCCTCTTTTTGTTCGTGTTTGGTGTATCGAGAGCCCATGTAAATTCTGATTTTAGCTAAACAATTATTATATTATTATCAGCTATTTCTTATGTATACCGTCGGTATCACCATGAGCCATCGGCATTAATATTACGTGTACCGTAGGTATAGGACCATGAGCCATCAGTACTAATACTACGTGTACCGTCGGTATAGCATCAAGAGCCGTCGGTAGTAATAGTACGTGTACCGTCGGTTGCAATTTTTAGGTGAGGGTGGAAAATTCTATTTATACCTGCGGTTTATATATTGTGAGATATGACTGTATAGCAATTTATTACCGTCGGTCCTTTATCTGATGGTGAAAACAACACTATTTATACCGTCGTCACTTCAGTTTTGTCGGTTGCTCTCATAACGTACGGTAGAAATGGTTGAAATAGTAGTGTGAGAATAAAACGCTAGATCAACTGTAAGTATATGAGCAACTAATAACCTGTCTTTGACGTGACTTCATTCTAACTTTAAGTCAGTTAGTTATTAATCTTCATTGCACCCACCTGAAACAATAGCATGTCGTATACATCTTACCTCATCAGGTTATCAGGATACAATAGCAGTCATTATTGTAACTTATTTAGCATGATATTACAATATGTATAATAATTTAGATCATGATGAAGCATATGCTACTGACCTTGATTTTTCAGTTTGACATAATCAGCGTAGTGCAGTCACTACTTAGAAAACAAGCTATTGGTCCACCACAAATATACCGGTAGGAATTAGACTAGTAGCATAGGTACCGGGTCTGATGCCTACCGGTATATTTGAGGGTGAATCAAAAGGGTCTAGGAGCCTTTTAGCAACAACTGGTACTAAAAGCAAGTACCGGTTGGTGTTTCCACCTGGTACTAATGCTTCCCCACACATTAGTACCGGTTGGTAATACCATCCGGTACCGATGTACAGCATTTAGTGCCGGTTAGTGTTTCCGCTCGGTACTAAAAGGTTCTCCACGGGTTAGTTGAAAAGGAAAGCGTCTTTTCTTCAACCATAACTACTGTGTAGGTGAGATGGTAAGGAGGGTATGTGCGAGGCAAGAGGTCCTGGGTTCCAATCCCATCCATCGCATGTGCGGATATTTTGCGTGAAAAATTGCGTGACTTTGTGGATTGGGACGTCGAGAGTGTGTGGACCTCTTTCTGGGTTTAAAATATTTTTTTACCCAAAATGATTTAGTACCGGGCGGAAGCACCACCCGGTACTAAAGGGTACTTTTAGTACCGGTTCATACAACCGGTGTTGATACCGGAGACTTTTAGTCCCGGATGCATAGCACCGGTTGCATAACCGGTACTTATAACACTTTTCAGCCGGTGCTATAAGCATCTTTTCTAATATAATAGTGGTTTCACTACTACAAAAATAATTTGTAGTAACGTTCTCCTTTTTCCAAGGGACGGGTCAAAATGTAACCCATTGCTACAAATGGAGCGGGGTTACTGTAGGAACCGACTGTCAGACCCGGGTACACGGGACTGTACACGTGGCATACTTCTCCTAGGATACGGGATGGGACATGGCCCACACCCTACATCTGTTGTAACTACTCGTAGTGTAGTAGGACTACTCGTACAGTAGTGAAACTAGTCGGACATGGTAGGAAACTATCCGAGAAGTACTCGGATAGGACTCCTGGGCTTGTACCCGACTAGGACTTCCATGTAAATCTGTCCCCCCAGACTATATAAGGGCGGACAGCGACCCCCTCGGGGACGATCACCACAAAAGGCAATACAAACCATACAGGACGTAGGGTATTACGCTCTCAGCGGCCTGAACCTGTCTAAACCTCGTGTTCCTTTGCACCTTTGAGTTCCTGATCTCAGCGACACCCTACCTACAAGCTCACCACCTTGGGGGTATCCCTCGGTGGGCGTGGAGGTAAAACACCGACAGCTGGCGCGCTAGGTAGGGGTGTTCATCGAGCATCCACCGAAGAATTCGATGGCATGCTTCAACTTCACCAACGTTGTGCTCGATAAGGGCACAACTTTCACCTTCGGCTTCTGGATCTGCATCGCCAACGGTTCGGGTGGCTTCAACAGCCACCTAGCCAACTCCAGGGAGCCGGAGGCCTCTTCATCGACTCCAAGCAGCGATCTCGACGAGTTCATCGACAACCTCGATGATCTGTTGCTTCCCGATCTAGCCTTGCAGATCGAAAAGATGTTCGTTTTCGACGCAATTTCCACTCGTGATGCACCAGATCTATTTGGGTTAGATTCAAACCGATCTGAAAAGACCACAGGATCTAAATCCCTCTCCAACTTTGAGGAGGATTTGGATCTGCTGCTCAAGATCAAGGACGTAGGAGCCACCGTTTGCTGGGGGACCCCCATTTTCGACATCTACTCGGACTCCAACGAAGAGTACTCCTCGCTCAGTACTACACCTTCAAGCCAGTCCTGAGAAGGACTCGGAGAAGAGGGAGCCACCGCTCGTCGGGCAGCCCCCACCCTTGAAAACCACTCGCAACCCGACGGCCACACCGAATCATTTTCGGGCAGCCCTTTGGGTTTAACAATAACATCAACGCCGCAAGGCCGTTTCGTGTATTGGAAGGGTTTTGAGCCCTCCGAACTACTCGATTACGAGTCTTGCCTTGTGGCCTTCACGTAGGAACTACCCTTCCAGAAGGGTAGAGCTCTCTCTCCCATCACGGAAGAGGGAGGAAGTAGCACAGAGCTGCTCGAGTACAGCCTTATGGCTAACCACTCGCCGGATTGTCAAGTCTCTATGGCCTCCCTTCGCAACCTGGAGGATGACGAGCTGGACCCCCAATTTGACAATGAGCAACTCGCAAACGTCTTAGCCGATGAGCCCACAGCTGATGCTCCCCAAGATGAAGACGAGGAGCACCGAAGGATCGGACGGGTAAAGAACGCTAAGCGCGCCCAACGCAGGCGCAATGCGCAGAATTGCGCCCACGAACCACGGGATCTAAACAACGCTTTCATAACAGTCACGGATCGGGAGTACCGTACTCCGATTGGAGCCAATGCAGAAGCAGTCGTCTTAGCTAAACAACTACCACCCAATCCCGAGATACAAAGGCTACAGTATCTGACCCAGCACGCGGTCGTGCAACTTGATTGGAAACATCCAGTGTCTTCCACTCGGAATCAGCCCTCGAGGTCTAAGCGCCATGGTGATACCGTGCTGATCAGTCGCACCCCCGGAGGAGGCCCCAGGAGCTGGAGGAACGACAACCGCCAGCGCATCAAGGGCCACCCGTCCGTGCGTGGCAACAATGAACAAGAAATACAACAAACCACTCGCAACCAGCGTGGTGCAAGGCATCAAGGCCAAGATCCACTCGAGACCAACCTCCAGAATGCTCCCACGATCGATCGTTTCCCCGCCTTCACCACCAGCATCACCGACAAGTCCGATCCAAAGGACTTCAAACTAGTCGGAATCCTGAAGTACAACGATAAGCAAGACCCGCATTAGTGGATTCGTTGCTACTCCGTCGCTATTGAAGTTTCAGGGGGATCCAACTCCACAAAAGCTCTCTACTTCCCGGTGGCTCTGGAGTCCGCACCCCTCACGTGGCTTGAAAGCCTCAAGCCAAACTCCATTGACTCATGGGAGAACCTCAAATGGGCCTTCATCGATAGCTTCCAAGGATCCATGATCAGAGCGGGTACTCGCCACGATCTGTCCCAGGTGAAGTAAGAGATGAACGAGACCCTAAGGTGCTACACCCAGCGTTTCTTCGAGACACGCGCCACCATCACTAACATCACCGGTGAGGACGTCATCCGCTGCTTCCAGAACAGGCTCTCCTTGAAGCACACGTACCACAACTTCGGACGCAGCCGCCCGACGACTGCTGTAGAGTTGTGCGACGTGATGGCACGGTGGGTTGACCAAGAGAACGAGGAGAACGACCACTTTCCCAAGTGCAACAACGGCAAGCAAAACAACAACAACGGCCACTTCGAAAAGAGCCAGCGGACCTACTCGAGGAATACCCAAAAACGCAAGCTAGACCATGAAGTCGCGGCTGTCGAGCACAATCTGCGTGGCAAGAAGTTGGGGAACAACGACTCAGAATATGAGCAAGTCATGCACAAACAATGCCCGATACACCCGACATCGCGACACACGCTCTTCGGGGGTGTCACCATCCACAAGACAATCAATGCCCCACCCCTCCTTCAAGCAGGGAAGTGAAAGAAAAAGGAGGATGACGAGGAAGGTGACAAGTCGGGGCCTCAAGATTTCCAAGGTTCGAAGAATGTGTTAACGTCATCTTTGGTGGTGACGGTGGATTCCCCTCCAAGCGCGTAGAAGTTGACCCTACGCGAAATACTTTCTGTGGAGCCGGCCACGACAAGACCTCTGAGATACAGTGAGGTCCCGATCTCCTTTTCTAGGGTTGATCAATGGACCAGCTTCTCTGAAACACCCCGGTCTAAACAACCGGAGCTAAACATGTATTTAAACACCAGAAAGCAGTCTCTGGCGAAAATACATTACACAAGTGGTGCCACAGTCATACATAGCTTTATTTAATACGTTCGATTACAATAATAACATAAACTAGGAATACAACAATAGCGGTGATAAACGCGAGGGTAAACTCTTCATCTGACATGGTGGCTTCTACTGCGACGGCACCACTCCAGACTTGGGTATAGGGCACGAACTACTCACCTTCCTTAGGCACAAAATCAGGATCCTTTGCAACAAGTCATAAACGGGTGAGTACAAAAGTACTCAGCAAGTTCCACCTCACCCTACGGGAGGGGAATGATATGCACGATGCACATTAATCACAATGCATTAGTAATGCAACTTAAGTTATACAACTCTTCCCGACACAACCCACAGTAGGTAGCTCACTAGTTGTCAGGACCACACCGTAGCCTGTCCATTCCGTGGACACGGACCATTCGAATGGATTCTATACTCTGCAGAGGTCGTACACTGTACCCACAAGCTCGACTGCCCGAACGGACAACCGACATAGCCGACACCCAGCCGTGGTCACGCCCCAGCCCGGCCGCACAACCCTCGGGTCCTGACCCCAATGGTCTATACCCGTGAACCATCCCTGCGACCGCCAGGCTAACCAGTGGGATTAGGCTAAGTCCGGCCCATAACGGAACCTGTGGTCGTACTAAAGTAAGCTAGGTGAGATGTCAAAACAACTCGGTCCTTATGGTTTACCAGGGCAGCAACCATTCCTCAACATGTCAACTCGAGCCTACCTCCACGGTAGCACTCACCTGCTAGTCTACCACCACGGTAGCGCCGGCTCCAACATACCCAGCTGCCCTAGCCTCAACCAAATCCCTTCATATCCTAGTCTCAACTCTGGATATGCATAACTATTCACATGCATGTATGAGCACACTCAATCACTCAAGCATCGGTATATGTAATCGATCCTAAACCAGAGCTACAACTAGACGTCCTCACATGGATGCAACCGCTCACGTAGGGGTCAATGAAACTTGCCTTCGCTTATGTACGCGTCGGCGGCGCCGGCTTCCTGCTCGTGGTACGGGTCTTCTGGCTCCGGCCCGCTGTACTGACCTTCGTACTCCTTGGCCGGCTCCTCCTCGGTCACTCCGTGATCTACGGGCGGAAACGGCACAACCGGCAAACAACACAAGCAAGCTATAAAATAAGCTCAAATGGAGATGAAAATAGGAGAAATAGATAGTATACGATTTGAGGAGAGGGTCAACTGTTGGAGCTTCGTCTCATGAGTGAACTGGGCTCGGGAGAAGTGGTTCAGCTAGCAAGGTGAAGCGGCTCGGTGTGTTAGGGCTGATGGTGGAGTTCATCACGGCCTCGCTCCTTTTATAGGCAGGGAGAGCAGCAGCGGCGTCGCACAAGGACGGGCGACGGCGTGGGCTGCGGCAGCTCGCCGTCAGCTCCAACAGTGGCAGCACTGGAGACGCGAGCGTCGAGGCGGCAAAGCCGGCGAGGACGCTGCAGCGGCGTGGGCGAGGTGGGGACGCGGAGGTGGGCGGCACGGCGCGGTGTCGGCGGCAGTGCGCGGTCCTGTCGTGGGGCCGGTGTGTCGCGCGTGCGCGAGCGAAAGCGAGCACGGGTGGGGGACGGCAGGGAGGTGCGTCGGCTTCCTTTTTAAATGAGGTGAGGTGGTTTGCGCGGCGGAAAAATATCTCGGCCGGCGCTGTGTGCGACGACCCTGATTTATGGCGAGGTGGAGCCTACCAACAGATGAATCACAACCTATATACTACGTACTCGAGTTTAACCAGGAGACTAACACTTACCTTATTGGAGCGACAAAGCCACGAAGGAACGCACACCTTTAAGTGGCTAGTCCAGTACTAACCTTACCACAACTTATCTACCTTGCTCATGGGTGAATGGCAAAAGGGGGGGTCCTATTTATAGATCAAGGGGGATGGTGCTGCCAGTGAAGATAAAGAAAGCACCGGAGAAGGAAAACAGAGGGGAAAGGGAAATGGAATTCCTCAAGGACTTATGCGCAATTTCAGAAAACTGCAGGGACTCATCTGTAAGGCAAAATTTTCCATGAATCCAAAACTCAAATGAAGAAATGCCTAAAACAAAAGTTGAAGAGTTTTTCAAACTCTACAACATTGCTTTAGGGCTCAAATTCAAAAACTCAAAACTTATGTTTTTACACATGAATTTTTGAATAAAAGTCGGATTTGAATTGATTTTGTCCTAAAGGGTAAAACTTTATAAAATTCAGGACCTAAATGCAAGCATTTATGACACGTCATGATGACGGGATAGACTTGTCATAATGGTTGGATAGACATGTCATTATGACGGGATAGGCTTGTCATAATGGTTGGATAGACATGTCATTATGACGGGATAGACTCGTCATAATGATTGGATAGACATGTCATCATGACTCGTATTTTTACACTTTAGTCCTGAGTAAATTTAAAAGTTACTTTTGTTAATCAAATATTTGCATAAAAGGACTTGTACTTTTATAAAATTACGCAAACACCCTTACTTTGCATTTCTTTCAATAGTGATGAAAACTGGGATGTTACATTCTCCGAGCTGGGAAAATTCCCGCTCGTCCTAGACCATGTCGTGGCAGGCTCACGGCTAACCCGAGTACTCATCAACGACTGGAGCGGCCTCGACCTGCTTTTCGCGAGTACTCTGAAGAAGATGGGTCTGGACATCTCCAAGATGCTTACCCCCAGCAAAGCTCCTTTCTACGACATTGTCCCGGGTAATGCGGCTACACCACTTGGGTCAGTGGTCCTGCAAGTCACCTTTGGGACGAAAGACAACTCCCGCACCGAGTACATCAAGTTCGAGATGGCAGATTTTGACTTGTCATACCATGCCATCCTTGGCAGACCGACACTGGCCAAATTCATGGCCGTGCCCCACTGCGTCTACCTGCTACTCAAAATGCCAGGCAAGAAAGGCGTACTCACACTCCGTGGCGACCTGAAGAAGTCGTAAGACTGCGACTAGGAAGCGATCGAGTATGCGACGACATCACGCGCTCCAGAGCCATCTGCAGAAGTACTCGCTGCCGCGCAGAAGCTGACCAACTCAGAGATGGAGGTCTCCAACCAGCGGCCTATCCAGTCGAGAGTTAAACCCAACCCCAGCAACGTCGGCATCAAGGCCATCCAGCTGCAAGAAGGCGACCCGTCCAAGACTACTTTGATCGGGGGCGGCTTAGGCGACAAATAGGAAAGCACGCTCGTCAGCTTTCTTAGGGCCAACTGGGATATATTCGCGTGGAAACCTGCGGATATGCTTGGGGTGCCCAAGGAGTTGATCGAGCGCTGCCTAAAAGTCGACCCTAAAACTACTCGCGGCTGGTTTTATTAAAGAAGTGTACCACCCCGAGTGGTTAGCTAACCCTGTACTAGTATTGAAAAAGAATAACAATAAATGGAGGATGTGTGTGGATTATACTAATCTTAATAAACATTGCCCGAAGGACCCCTTCGTGCTCTCATGCATCGACCAAGTCATCGACTCTACGGCTGGCTGCGTCTTGCTCCCCTTCCTCGACTGCTACTCGGGCCACCATCAGATTGCTCTCAAGGAGGAAGATCAGATCAAAACGGCATTCATTACCCCCTTTGGAGCATATGCATACACTACAATATCATTTGGGTTGAAGAACGCAGGAGCCACCTACCAACGGGCTATCCAACCGTGCCTTGCGGACCAGCTGCACCGCAACATTGAAGCTTACATAGATGACGTGGTCAACAAGACCAGATCCCATGACAAGTTCATCACTGATCTCGGGGAGACATTCAACAGCTTGCGACAGTTTTGATGGAAGCTTAACCCGACGAAGTGCGTCTTTGGCGTGCCACAAGGAAAACTACTCGGGTTCATTATCAGTCACTGAGAAATTGAAGCAAACCTGGAGAAGATCAATGCCATCAGAGCCATGGCCGCTCCAAGGATGATCAAGGACGTCCAGAAGCTCATAGGCTGTATGGTAGCATTGAATCGATTCATCTCTCGACTTGGAGAAAGGGGACTACCCTTCGTCAAACTGCTTAAGCTCCACGACAAGTTCCAGTGGACCGAGGAGGCAAACCAGGCGCTACAAGATCTAAAGCACCATTTGCAGTCGCCACCCATCCTGATGGCTCCCCATCCAGGTGAGAATCTTCTACTCTACATCGTTGCGACTACTCACGTCATTAGCACGGCTATTGTGGTGGAACGACAGGAGGAAGGCCACGCCTTCGGGGTGCAGCGACTAGTCTACTTCATCAGCGAAGTCCTCTCTATATCTAAGGTTCGTTACCCAACGATTAAAAAAATTCTTTACGGTATACTCATCACTTCCAGGAAGCTTCGCCACTATTTCGATGCATACAATATCCGGGTGGTCTCTGACTTCCCATTGGCGGATATCCTCCACAATCGGAATGCTACCGGTCGCATCTCCAAGTGGGCCGTAGAGGTGGGAGCCCTTACACTCAACTTCAAGCCCCGGATAGCCATCAAGTCGCAGGCACAAGTCGATTTCATGGCGGAGTGGTGAGAAAACCAAGTGGAAGCCCCAACCAACCAGCCAGAGCATTGGGTCATGTACTTTGACGGATCACTCAAGCTCGGTGGCGGTGGTGCGGGAGTACTTTCCATCAGCCCGAGAGGTGAACAGCTCAAGTACGTGTTTCAAATACTATTCGAGGTCTCTAACAACGACGCCGAGTACGAGGCATTATTGCACGGGCTACGCCTGGTAGTCTCCCTGGGCATCAAGCGACTACTCCTCTACAGTGATTCCTTACTGGTGGTTCAAAAAGTCAACAATGAGTAGGACATCAACAAAGACACCATGGATGCCTACGTTACAGAAATATGCAAGCTCGAGAACAAGTTCTCGGGGATGGAAATTCACCATGTGATTTGCGACAACAATATGGGCGTGGATGTGCTCTCCAAACTGGGTTCTGATTGAGCTAACGTTCCACCGGGAGTTTTCGTTCACGAGTTGCATCACCCATCCATCAGGGCACCAGACTCAAGTTCCATTGCTCAAGGTCCCAAGGAACCTGATCAAGAGGTCTTGATGATCGAGGTCGACTGGAGGGTGGTCTTCATCGACTACATCTAGGAGCACAAACTACCCCCCAGCGTCAACCCAAAAAGCACTGAAGCTACTCGCATCCTAAGGCGCAGCAAAGGGTATGTTCTAGTTGGGGGTAACTGTACAAGCGTGGATTAGCATCAGGCATACTCATGAAGTGTGTCGGCATGGATGAGGGCAAAGAGATACTCCAAGAGATTCACGAAGGCGTGTGAGGGAACCACGCGGCTTCTTGCATACTAGTCGGCAAGGCGTTTCGATCTGTTTTCTACTAGGCGATTGCTTTGGCAGATGCCGAAGCACTCGTTCGCCGGTGTACCAATTGCCAATTCTTTGGCAAACAGCCTCATGTTGCAGCTCATAACCTTATTACTATACCACCCTCATGGCCGTTTGCATGCTTGGGCCTGGGCATGATAGGGCCCTAACAACTGCGCCAGGAGGTTTCACACACGTGTTGGTGGCCATTGACAAGTTTACCAAGTGGATCAAATAGAAGCCAATCGCAACGCTCTCGGCAGATCAAGTGGTTACTTTCATCTGCGACATCTTACATCATTTTGGCTTCCCCAACACCATCATTACAGATTTGGGATCCAATTTCCACTCGCATCAATTCTAGGATTTTTGTGAACGCAGTTCTATTGAAGTCAAATATGTTTCGGTGGCTCACCTGCGAGCCAATGGCCAGGTTGAGCGTGCCAACGGCTTGATTCTTGATGGATCGAAGAAAAGACTCTATGACAAGAACAACAAAAAGGGCAGCAAGTTGATCAATGAGATCTCATTAGTAGTCTGGGGGCTTCGCATACAACCAAGCAAAGCCACAGGACAGTCACCTTTCTTTCTCGTATACAGATCTTAAGCTATATTACCAGCTGACGTAATATGGAAGTCTCCACGACTGGAGATGTTTGAAGAAGGCGAGGCTGACACTGCAAGACATCTCGAGCTTGACTCAGCTGAGAAAATCCGATGCAATGTGTTGCTCCAGTCGGCCTGCTATTACAAGGAGTCCGTCGTTACCACGACAGGAACGTTCAACGATGCTCTTTCAATGTTGGAGATATGATTCTTCGACCAATCCAGGATGATACCGGACTACACAAGCTTAACTCACAATGGGAAGGACCTTTCATTGTGCACAAGGTTACAGGCCCTGGATCTTATCGCTTATAGTATCCTGCTGGCCAGGAGGTACCTAATTCTTGAGATATTGAGCATCTACGTCGATTTCATCCTTGATCAACTAGGGACATTTTCTATTGGTGCCTAGAGATTGATACTTCCAGTACAACATCGTTCTACCGGTTTATGACTGGTACTACGAGCAAGTTTACTGAAGGGGCCTCGCTCCCATACTTCCAGTAACTAATTACTAGAGCTACTGAAGGGGTCTTGCGCTTATACTTCCAGTACAACGCTGTTCTACTGGTTCATGACTGGTATTATGCGCAGGTTTGCTGAAGGGGCCTCGCTCCCTTATTCCCAGTAACATATTACTTATTTTTGACTTGTATACTATGTTATTAAAGGAGCATCGCTCCCACAACAAGAGCTTTACTAGTTTACAACGAGTTCTACACCTGTTCGACTACTTCGACTACTCATCTTGACTAAAATCCTAGCCGGGATCGACTCTGACTAGATGACTTCATTGATTATTCAAGACTCAGCGGCTACTTGCCCAATGCCTGGACTCGGGGGCTAGCGCCACCGTTCTGGTACAACTATATGCTTATGATCTGGCTCCTGGCTCGGGGGCTTCATGGGACAAGGCACTTAGCGTGTCTCAAAGGACAGCTCTTATGCTTATATGCTGGATGCTGCACAACTACTCGACAATACCCAATGTCAGGGATAGATCCCCTAGGTACCGCAAGAAAGTTACCCGTGAGGAAAAAGAAGTCTGATTCCTACTAGGATTCCACTGTAATCCTATTAGGACTCATACCTTGTAATTCTACTAGAACTCCTACATTATAATCCTACTAGGAACCCCGTCCCCTGGGATATATAAAGGAGGGCAGGGATACCTAAATAGGCAGAGAGAGAGAACCAGCAGAGAACCAACAGAGAGCAACCAACAGGCTACTCAACACCCAAGCGCAGGGTGCAATATACAACACCCCAAAACAGGACGTAGGGTATTACGCTACTCTAGCGGCCCGAACCTGTCTAAATTTGTGTCTTGTATCCTTGTGTTCACCTTCAAGTTCTAGATCCGACGATCCCTCACCAAATAATCACCTACCTTAGGGTAATTACCGTCGGCCTACCTAGGGATACCCTACGGTAGGCCGATAGATGGCACCCACCGTGGGGTCAATCATCACGATCATTGGGCGAATTTGAAGGACCTCTTCAGCAACATCAAGCCACTCAAGATGGCGGATTGCTACTTTGTACGTATGCATCGGCGGATCGATTCATCGAGTTCGAGATTGGATCCTTCAGCGAACGGCTACATCGACCTCGACTACTCGGCTCGACTTCACCTCACGCTACAACGTCGATGCACCACAGCTACCGACCTGGACGACCCGGTTCAACTTCAGCTTGTGCCGCAATATCCGCGCGCAGCAGCGACGAGTTCGACTACTTCGACTTCGCGAGGAGGCTCGGCGGCCCGCCAGCGACTACTTCGACTTTGCGAGAAGGCTCGGCGGCCCACCGGTGATCTCTTCAACTTCGCGAGGACGATCGGCGGCCCGCCGACGACTATATCAACTACTCGTCTCGACTTGAAAACTAGTCGGAATTGACTCCGACTAGTCCAGCTTCATCAACAAACTGTCGTAGCTCCATCAACGAGCTCCACGGCTTCGTCGAGATTCGTCCACGGATCAAGCTAAGTGACTTATACCCTTTCCAACTTGTTCCTCACAAGATCGGCTACCTTTTTGTGTACGCCTCTCAACGGGCATGAAACACTCGGGGGCTACACCATGATAGACTACCTATCCGTGTACGTCTCTCAACGGGCATTGCAACCCTCCAGAGCTACACTTCGCCGACTACTTATCCATGTACGACCCTCGATGGGCATTGAAACCCTCCAGAGCTACACTTCGTCGACTACTTTTGTGCACTGCGCATCCTCTTTGTCGCATGATGACTACTTTCTGCTCGTTGTCTCCTCTTAACGGTCGCTAATCTACTCGAGTAGCAAATGTCTCATCCATGAAATTTCGAGTTTTCAGTTATGACCTAAGCGACCCGTCCTGTATGAGCGAAGGCTAGAGACCTAAGCGACTTGTACATGCTATTGGGTGAAGGCTAAACTGGGACCGGGTGAACGTAAAGGGTGGACTACTCGGGAGATTTAAATAGCCTAAAAAAAGGCTCGATACAGAAATTTTTACGCTGAATAAATTTTGGTGTCTTCACATTAGTACTGAGTACTACTCTGTATCTTCGCATTATGCTACATAATGTATGCATTGTCTTTTTTCATATCAAACTTCAGCAAAAACCCTCCAGGCAGCACGGCGTGCCATCATAGTTCCGCTAGTTCCCAGGCTCGGGGGCTGGGCGATGCACACTACTCGACATGGCTCCTTCGGCTCTCCTGGCTCGTAAGCTCGGGGGCTGGACGCCGCAAAACTACTCAAAGATGATTCATATGAAGACTGAGAGTGCAAAAGAAACCCTAAGTCACCGCACGGTTAAATAAACCAGCGGGAGGCTCAATTTCACTCTGCAGAAGGCGAAGAGTTTTTCTCGGGATTTCAGAGTAACACCAATGCCACAATTCTTGGATCCTTTTTCCGAACCTAAGGGTTTTGGATTCAAGGCTTGGGGGCTGTAGGATACGTGTCATCGACTACTTATTTTTTTGAATATATTCTGTGGCAGAACCAACCTGAATTATACCGACTCAAGTACGCGAGTCCTCACCCAAGGGCTACCTCGTACTTCAAACGGTATAAAACCATTGGTCTGTCGGGTAACGTCCCGATAAACCACCGAACTCAGGATCCAACAAGGTACCTCACACGAAGGTGAGTCTAGAGATACAATGCCAAAATATCTTACACCACAGGCAGTTACATTACAACAGTGTACAAAACATCATTAGCTCCCACAGAGGAGAGATTATTACAAGACAGGTTTTTGTTTTTAGTCAAAGCAGCGGAATTTTGAAAAGCGTAGCCATTATACACGTCGTCTTTACAGATATTATGCTAGCCCTGGCATAATATCACTCGGCGGAATCAGTGTTGGCCGGGGACGGATCCCATTCCACAGACCAACCATCAGGCAAAGGGTAGGGCCACGGAGTAATGAAAGCTGGCTCATCAGGGAGATTACCTGGATTGAATCAGCAAAAGCAAGGCTGAGTATAATAATACTCAGCAAGACTTACCCGGAATTGGGTATACCTTAGCCCATAACTAGACTCATGATGGCTTTTAGCTTTGGGTAGGGTTTCAGCTGAAAAGCAACAAAGAGTAGATCCTTAATTTCAGCTTTTAACTTTCAGATTCTAGTTGATTAACCATTCTAGGTAAGCACCTATAACTAGTCAAACAGGGTAGAATCTTTATTCAAACATCATCTTAGATAATCACATAATTACTCTTATTACTCTATGTGGTAAAGGGGATAAGCAGTCTCATACATCGTGAGAGGCGGACGATTCTGAATCGAGATTCAACCCTTGCAAGGTAAACCTAACTCACACGCTTGGAACACCACAGGGTCGTTCCGAAGCAACCGTTTGCCTTTCATTCCGACTCGTGGATCAGTGCCACCACAAGCGACTGCAGGTCATACGCACTACCAAAGTGCAGGACGTACGTCTGTAGCGCGACTACAAAATCCGTACTCCTGGTTGCCCAGCAACACGTAAGCCTACACGTCGAACAAAGTAACCAAAAGAAGCAAATACATGTGGTGGGGGGTATGTCCACTCCTCGGGCCGATCGGTTACTAGGCTTACCGCTTACCATATTTCACGGCATGTGGCTAGTACTTTCAAACGCTTAACCACCGCTACCACACACTGCGACCTTACCAAATTTATCAACACAGACGGGTATCATCTTGACCATGATACTTCATAAATTCCCGTCCGGTATCCTTATAGTGATAACAGGAATGTAAACATTTCAATTCCTATATCGCGCGAGTGACAGGAAATCACTCGACTTCTACCGGTCCTATAAGCAGAGCAGCTATTCGGACTCAATTCTAGTGTTCAATACATTGGTTCCTAGAATAATGCAACTATGGTTTCCAAACAACTCCTAAGAACCTAATGCATAAAGATATACATAAATAGTATAAGTTGCAGTGTAATAAAATAGGGTTATGTCCGGGGCTTGCCTTCGCTGGTAGGGTTGGGGTTAGTCAAACTATTTTCTTCCGAACCTTGGTTCGGGGCTTCGGAGAAATCCGCGACGAGAGTTCCGGGGTCTTCAGAATATCCTTCTTCTTGTTCCGGAATCAGCTGATAATCCCCGTCAGCGAGAGTGGTCGAGTCTATATGAGATGCAAAGTTATACGTTATGGAATGCATATGTATATTTTTATATTAATTCACAATAAAGTTGCAATCCAACTTAAGAAAAATTACATTACGACGACAATCTAACTACCCTGTACTGGGCAGTCATTTATCGAGTACTAATTAAACTAACTAGTCTCGTTGGGCCACCGGGGTGGGTTACCCTAAACATCCAATTTAATTATGTTAGGTAGTGTATCTAATTACCTTAAGCAACACTTCGCACACTTAGCAATTCCCATTTAAACATTGTAATTAACTTTAGGTTATTATTTAATTATGGTTAACCTTGATTTAATCTTAGGCAAATTATAATTTAGTAAAATTAAATTTATACTTATGAAAATTACCCTAAGTGGGTTTAATTGAAATAACATTACTCTAGATATTTTATACCATAAATAGCAACTTACTTAATTTTAAACATGATCAAGATTTGAAATTTTAAGGTGTAATCACAACTAGAGTTTTACACTACGATTAGGGTTCAAAATTTAAGAACATCATAAACTACTCAAGCCTAACATTCCAGAAAAGTTTCATAAATTTTCATGCATTCTAATTATTATTTATGATTTATCTTAAGAGCTAAGTTTGAAATTTATAACTCAAGTTATATTAGGTTTCTGTTTCTCAAATGTCTATGTTATATCACACTCATAAAGACTAAACTATAGGAAAAATTTCATCCCTAAATATGCATAGATACTTCTGAAACTAATTTGCCAAGCTTTTACTAACTTATAACAAAAGTAACCAAATACCCTAGCTAGAGGACTGATCTAGGCCTCAAAAATTTACACAGAGCTATTTACATTACCTACAACACATGCTCCAAAAATTAACAGCAACAAGGCTATGAATCACAAGATTTAATTAAAGCATCCTTTTACTAGTATTTAAAATACAGAACAAACTATGCACTTTCATGGTATGGTTATAAAATAAAAGTTGCAGAGTTCATCACAAGGTTTCTAACCCAACCAATTTCGTATTTTTCTGATTTTTCTACTGTTTTCTATGCATTTTCAAAGTTCACAGCAGAGAACTCAAATAAGGTTTACAAAACAGCCCCTAGAATTAGCACAAAACCCCCTGAAACTTCACTGTCTTCTCCAATGGAGTCCCTGGCCGTGGTCAAAGGGGACGGCGGTATTTGACCGGCCAAATCCGTGATGCTCGGGTCGCAATAGTGGGGGAAAAGAGGGGGAATAGCTAGAGGAGATCGAGGGCTACCCGGGAAGGTGCTCGGTTGGATCCCTACGGTGGCGTATGGGTCTACCCGCGTGGAGCAGGCGGCCGGCGACGGGGAGGACCTGGACGGCGGCACACCGGCAGGCTGGGCGACGAGGCTCTGCTCTAAAAGCTTCAGGGTACCAAGGGGAAACTTCCAGTGGCGTTGGATGGGGCGGAGGAGGGCTGCAGGAGTGGACCCGCGGTGGCGCCGAGCTTGCCGGAGTTGCGGTGAATGGCGACGGCGTTCCAGTGTCCAGGGGCAAGGAAAAGACTAGCTAATGGGAAGAATGGTTCAAGGAGGCTCTTGCGGTACTGATGCGCCCACAACATAGGAGTTGAGCACTCGGTTTGGAGCTCGCCACGGCGGCAGCTCGGTGGCGGCCGCACGGCGACGGCGTGCGCGTGGCAAGCGCGGAAGAGGCCAGGGGAAAAAGAGGAGCCGAGGTGGGAGAGGTAGAGGGCGACGCGTGGGAGGGGAATGCAGCAGGAGGTGGCGCGCGGGGAGCTGCGCCGGTGGTGAGCGGCGGCGGCAGGAGCAGAGCAGGGGCGAAGCGGCGCAGACAGAGGAAGAAGAAGCAGCAGGTGTCAGCAGGACTGATTTGCAAATTTAGAGATTTCCAGGGACTCCTCTGTAAAGGAAAAATTCCCGTTGATACAAAAGCCTAGTTAGAAAAGTGTCTAAAGCAAAGTTGTAGAGAATTTCAAACCCTACAAGAATGCTTTAAGGTTCAAGTTCAAAATCTCAAAGAATATAGTTTTATTTTAAACTTTAGAGCACAATTCAAATTATAAACTTTGTCTTGTAATTCAAACAAAATGCTTTAATGTTTAGGGTCTTTTTTGCAAGTTTTCCTGCAGTAATCATGACTAGGTCTTTTTACAATTTAACCCTTAGGTAAAACTAAGTTTTACCATTATCTCTCACCTATTTTATAAGTAAGTCCTTATATCTTTGCATTAATCACATAAAGGTCCTTAATTTCATATAAAGTCTATTCCCCTTAGGTTTATTTAACTTTTGCTCTTTTCTTTTCTATAGCCATCTGAAATTTGACATCTTAGAACATTTTCACACATTTGCACATGAGAATTTATAAAACTTATAATTTACAAATATACCCTTATTGCTTTGTACAACTTATATACACTATAACATGCTTACATATAATACACCCAAACTTAGTATCTAGTTGTCTAACTACCTGGATATCACAGCCTTCCCCCCTTAAAAAGAATCTCATCCCGAGATTCCGAAGCTGAACAGAATTGAATGATTAGATTTGGGGATTGGCTTGAAGGAAGTCTGGAAAATTCCGTTGAAGATAAGACTCAGTCTCCCAAGTCGCTTCTTCTTCGGTGTGATGATCCCATAAGATCTTGTACATCTTAACTGCCCTTCTTCTGGTGAATCTTTCCTTAGTATCCAGAATTTGAAAAGGTTGTTCGATGTACGATAAATCAGGTTCAATCTCAATGGCACCTGTCTCAACGATTTCCGTGGGTACTTTGACACACTTTTTAAGTTGAGAGACATGGAAGACATTGTGAATAGCCGCCCATTGAGATGGAAGACGAAGTTTGTAAGCCACTGGGCCACAAATGTTTAAAATTTCAAAGGGTCCGACATATCGAGGTGCTAACTTCCCTTTTATGCCGAAACGTTGGACACCTTTGGTAGGAGATACTCGGAGATAGACAAAATCTCCTATCTGGAATTGCAGAGGTTTCCTTCTTTTATCTGCATAGCTCTTTTGTCTGGACTGGGCGGTTTTAAGATTAGATTGAATAACCTTAACCTTATCTTCGGCTTCAATGACTAGGTCGGGTCCAAAGATTTTGCGTTCACCGGTCTCTGACCAACTCAAAGGAGTTCGACACCTGCGACCATATAACGCTTCGAAAGGAGCCATTTGAAGACTAGCTTGATAACTGTTGTTGTAGGCAAATTCAGCTAGAGCAAGGCACTTGTCCCAACTTGTACCATAGTGAATAATACAAGCTCGGAGCATGTCTTCAAGAATTTGGTTAACTCGCTCAGTCTGCCCATCAGTCTGGGGATGATACGCAGAGCTTCGAATCAATTTGGTTCCTAGAGCTGATTGTAACTGCTCCCAGAACCGTGCGATAAATTGGGGCCCACGATCAGATATGATAGTTTTCGGAACCCCATGCAATCGAACGATTTGTTCCAGATAAACTTCGGCATACTTCTTAGCAGAGTAAGTGGTATGCACCGGAAGAAAATGAGCTATTTTTGTGAGTCTATCGATGATTACCCATATGGAGTCATGTTTTCGTGATGTGTTGGGAAGACCGACAATGAAATCCATGCTAATGTCTTCCCATTTCCATGACGGTATGGGTAATGGCTGAAGCGTACCAGAGGCTTTTAAATGGCTAGCTTTAACTCTCTGGCATGTATCACATTCGGATACATATTTGGCAATTTCTCTCTTCATTCTGGTCCACCAAAAATGTTGCCGAAGATCTTGATACATCTTGGTGCTACCAGGATGAATAGAGAATTTGGACAAATGTGCTTCGTCGAGGATTTGCTTACGAAGTTGATGATCCTTAGATACAACCATTCGATCGTTAAACCATAGGATTCCTTGATGATCAGTGTGAAAACACCGATATTTAACTTCTCCCTGGGATAGCTTGGATTTAATAATTTTGACACCCTCATCATGTAGCTGCGACATGACGATTTTATCCTGCAGAGTAGACTCAACGGAGATCAAGTTTAAACTTCCTTGGAGAATAATCTCAAGATTGAGTCTTCTCATTTGATGGCAAAGAGTGTCATTCAAGGTGGATATGGTTAAGCAATGACAATGTGATTTGCGGCTAAGTGCATCCGCAACCACGTTAGCTTTGCCCGGATGATAGTGTACCTCAAGGTCATAATCTTTGATTAACTCCAACCAACGCCTTTGCCTCATATTTAGATCAGCTTGAGTAAAAATATACTTGAGGCTCTTATGGTCTGTGTAAATGTTACACTTAGCACCCATAAGATGATGTCTCCAGATCTTGAGAGCGTGAATAACTGCTGCCAATTCAAGATCATGTGTTGGATAATTTTGCTCATGAGTCCGAAGTGCTCGGGATGCATAAGCAATAACCCGGTTGTTTTGCATAAGAACACAACCAAGGCCAATTCCAGAAGCATCACAGTAGACATCAAAAGGCTGAGTATTATCCGGCTGAGCTAGTACTGGAGCCGTCATCAACAGTTGTCTTAAGGTGTGAAATGCTTCCTCACACCTATCATCCCAGCGGAACTTAACTTCTTTCTTAAGTAGCTCAGTCATCGGTTTGGCTATCTTGGAGAAGTCTGGAATGAATCGGCGATAATATCCTGCCAATCTAAGGAAACTTCGTATTTGGTGGACTGAAGTGGGAGGCTTCCAATCCATAACCTCTTGGACTTTGGTTGGATCAACCGATATGCCTTGACTAGAAATAGTATGCCCCAAAAATTTCACACTATCCAGCCAGAATTCACATTTTGAAAATTTGGCATAAAGGCGATGATCCCGTAGTCGTTGAAGAACGACACGTAAATGATTAGCATGGTCTTCTTTGGTTTTGGAGTAGATCAAAATATCATCGATGAAGACCACAACAAATTTATCAAGCTCCGGCATAAATACAGAATTCATGAGATACATGAAATATGCCGGTGCATTGGTAAGTCCGAATGACATAACTAGATATTCATAAAGTCCATATCTGGTTGAGAAGGCCGTTTTTGGAATGTCACTAGGCCTGATCTTGATCTGATGATAACCAGAGCGTAAGTCAATCTTGGAAAAGACCTTTGCTCTAGCTAGTTGATCGAACAAGATATCAATGCGGGGAAGAGGATACTTATTTTTAATAGTAACCGCATTGAGTGGACGGTAATTGACACATAATCTCAGACTATCGTCTTTCTTCTTGACAAAGAGAGCAGAACAACCCCAAGGTGACGCACTTGGACGTATATACCCCTTATCAAGAAGATCTTGAAGCTGAATTTTCAGTTCTGCTAATTCATTTGGAGGCATGCGATACGGCCTCTTTGAAATAGGAGCAGTGCCCGGTTGAAGTTCAATGATGAACTCGATGTCTCTATCTGGGGGCATTCCAGGCAAATCATCTGGAAAGACATCGGGGTATTCACATACTATAGGAATATCCTTGACTTTGATATCTGTGATAGCATAAGTGCAGGGGTGCAGACACTCTGGCTGAGGCAGATAAAGGGTAGTAACCCCATAGTATGGTGAATCAACTTCAACAACTCGGGAAGCAATATCTAACCGGACTCGATGTTTAGTCATCCAGTCTGTCCCAAGTATAATATCAATACCCTCCAAACTTATTAAGACCAAATCAGTTTTGATTTCTATACTACCTAATTGAATTGGCACATATCTACTCACTTGGTTGGAGGTAACATTTCCTCCAGGGGTAGAGATCATATATGACCCCTGGATAGAACAAGATTCAAGTCCTAGTCGGGTACCACAGTTGTTACTAATAAAGCTATGTGTTGCTCCAGAATCAAATAAAGTAACAACTGGTTTATGGTAAATAGAAAATATACCCGACATGACGGGAGCTCCATCTGGAAGTTCTGCCAGAGTGGTGAAGTTAATCCGTCCTTGACGGACTTGCATCACCGGCTTCTTGCCCTTGTTCTGGTTCCCCTGAGTAGAGCTTTGCCCGGGATTAGGCTTCTTGGGCCGCGGACAATCTCGGATGAAATGGTCCGCACTTCCGCAATTGTAGCAGCGATAATTGCTGCCTTTCTGTGGCACTTGCGGAATATTTGGCCGTTGGCCAGATTGTTGTGCTTGTTGCGGGGGTACAGGAGGTCTGTACCTTCCTTGCTGCTGAGGCGGCCTAAAAACCAATCTTCCTGTTGGAGCATTGCACTGTGGTGCTCTGGGCGGCGTATTGGAAACAACCCGATACCTCGGTGGTTGAGCACTCGAGGGTCCAGCAGGGTTCTTCCGCTTCTTCTCGGCATAATGCGCCACAATGCAATCTTCTTGAGTTAAGGCCATGTTAACCAACTCACTGAAAGTATTTGCCCTTACAAGGTTCAGGTGTTCCTTGAGTTTGGTGTTAAGGCCTCGGCGAAAACGATCTTGTTTCTTGGCATCATTATCTGCATGATACCCTGCATACTGGCACAGATGATTGAAATTCTGTGCGTACTGCAGAACTGTATTGGCACCTTGAGTAAGAGCCAGGAACTCATTAAGTTTTCGCTCCAACAGTCCTGCAGGAATATAATGCGCTCGAAAGGCGACCCGAAATTCATCCCAGGTGATGACATGTCCTGCAGGTTGCATGGCAAGGAAATTGTTCCACCAGATTCGAGCGGCACCACGAAGTTGTTGAGCAGCAAAGGAAGCTTTGCTAGAATCCGCACATGGTATGGTCAGGAGAGCGAACTTCGATTCAATGATGTGGAGCCAGGCATCGGCATCCAATGGTTCCTCGGCCTTACTGAAGAAAGGCGGTTGGGTACTGAGGAAATCTTGGTAACTAGCCACAGGAGGATTGCGATCATCACGGCCTCCTCGGAATTGATGCTGCTGGTTTTGCTGGGCTTGTACCAGCAAATTAAGCAATTCCGTTTGCCGAGCCATGACTTCGGCAAGGTTGGGAGGAGGTGGTGGCGGTTGCTGAGAACCGCTGGCCTGATCAGCCCGGAAACCCTCCGGGGTTCCTCGTGTAGCACCGACCATCTGAAATAAAGGAGATGTCCATTATTAACCATATATCCTTACTCCCGATTTCAGAAGACATAAACAATGCATATATTCCGCACAATCATCTCATCTCAGAATTAAAGATAACGAACAAGATGATAAAACCGGAAATTATATTACATTGCTGACTCAGATAGTTCCCACTTCGCATGTCGAAAGTTCACTACATAGGCCATCTATGTTACATCAAATGGCGCGAGGTTTGACTACTTAAACTATTACATTCCTTTAGATTACATCTCGAAAGTCGACGATTTACTAAAAATCGTCGAAATTTCCTACAGAAGACTAACTACCAGATAGAGAGTGACGGGGACTAAGAACAGGATCCCCATGCTCAGAATCAATCTCTGAAATACCCTCGATTTCCTCTGGGTCTTCTTCTTCTTCTTCAGGTACTATGGGTATAGCGGGAAGTATCAGTTGCTGCTGCAATTCCTCAATGTGAGCTTGGGCATCATCAGCCACAAGTATCAGATCATGAATTTGTGCCTGTAGAAACTCAATAACAGTGTCACGCTGAGTGATAATATGATCACTCTCATTGATCTGATCTTCACGATGGAGGATTGTCTCATCTCTTGCTGCAATAATTTCATCCTTCTGAGTCACCAAAGCTTGTAATTCTTCTATTTGGGTTACTTGATGGTCAGCGTTCCGATAGTGGCTTTGAGCCACACCAGTTATCTGACTCACCCCATGACGCAGTAGCATTTGATAATGATATTGCACATCCATGAACCTGGTAACCATACGGACGGTTTCTTCAGCCAGATCTCCTAGCAGATGACCATGATGGTCTGTCCGAAAATCCCAGTCCGAATTACCCGGTTCTATGGTAGGAAATAACCCAATAGGATATGCAGCAACTTCAATCGGATGTTGATTGCAGAAGAGTTTGATACCTTCTAAAGCAGCAGTTTCAAGAGTATCCACTAGACGATATCCAACCACTTCCACTTCTATGGGAGGCCATAAGGAGCGGAAAGGGTGTTGAGGAATTATCATCTTAACCCTGCAGCGGGGAACTCCTTCTTCACGATACTCTACCCCATCATACAGAGGAGGCTCTGTATAATGAAACATACTCAAGGATTCCCACAAAAGATGAGGAAATCCCTCCCAATGTAAACCATTGGTGTGAAAGTGCCCCTCCTGATCCCAAAAGGTATTAGCAGGAGCAGCCATCTGCGACAACAATGCAAATGGTAAGATATTTTTACCCTGTTGAGAAAATTTACAAGGTAAAATTGGATTAAGATAGCTGATTCTGATAACAGCAAAGGCTGGAAATCAGATGGATGCCTAAGATACCCAACTAAGATTCTTACTTACCCAAACTAAGAAAAACCAACATGTTGCCCATTTTCTTTAGGAAGCATTAAACAAGCATTCAATTTAGTTGATTAATGGATTATGCATGCACGTACTAACCGATCTCACAAACAAAAATTAACTGCCAAGTAATCTTGGTCTTACGTGGTTAGTTATGGTGGCATAACATAAATACGTCTCTCACTATTAACTAGTCGATAAACCCTATCCGTCCTAGTTTCAGAATCGTGGTTAGTGTACCTGCAGAAAACCACAATGCATATATATATATATCCAATGAACCTTTCATGCCAGCATGTCATGAAAGCGTCCCCATTCATTACTGCTCACTATAGAAACAGCATCTGTACAATTACCGCCGTACAGACAACGTTTAACATACGTTATTTGAATAACGTATTCACGGGGGTACCGCAAAATGCGGGGGTATGAACAGCGATCGCCATACCCTGCGCCGAACCATATACTCCCAATGTAGTCAACCGAGGTTGGTACATTGGCAGCATCTCAAGTAGGCCACTGCTTGAGAAACAGCGTTCGGTTCGCATCACCGACGAGAAGGCCAAGCTCCCTCAGTTGGCTGAGGATCCTTACCTCCTTACCTCACGATCGAAGATGTCGTTACAGAAAGTAAGGTTGGGTTGTGCATAAATTTAAGTTTCAATAGAAAAGTAATGCTGGAAGTCAGAGTCATATATATATATATATATATATATATTACAGCCACCTCTAATTCCCTTAATAGCATTACCCTAGGGCTTACGTACTATATATAATCCTTAACGAATCAACATAGTTTACAAATACTTGATTAATCAAATTTTATACTAAAAATTACTTTTTAAGGCTAATTATATCTCCAGAGTACTCTTGTTAGCTCTGATACCAGCTGTGGCAGAACCAACCTGAATTATACCGACTCAAGTACGCGAGTCCTCACCCAAGGGCTACCTCGTACTTCAAATGGTATAAAACCATTGGTCTGTCGGGTAACGTCCCGATAAACCACCGAACTCAGGATCCAACAAGGTACCTCACACGAAGGTGAGTCTAGAGATACAATGCCAAAATATCTTACACCACAGGCAGTTACATTACAACAGTGTACAAAACATCATTAGCTCCCACAGAGGAGAGATTATTACAAGACAGGTTTTTGTTTTTAGTCAAAGCAGCGGAATTTTGAAAAGCGTAGCCATTATACACGTCGTCTTTACAGATATTATGCTAGCCCTGGCATAATATCACTCGGCGGAATCAGTGTTGGCTGGGGACGGATCCCATTCCACAGACCAACCATCAGGCAAAGGGTAGGGCCACGGAGTAATGAAAGCTGGCTCATCAGGGAGATTACCTGGATTGAATCAGCAAAAGCAAGGCTGAGTATAATAATACTCAGCAAGACTTACCCGGAATTGGGTATACCTTAGCCCATAACTAGACTCATGATGGCTTTTAGCTTTGGGTAGGGTTTCAGCTGAAAAGCAACAAAGAGTAGATCCTTAATTTCAGCTTTTAACTTTCAGATTCTAGTTGATTAACCATTCTAGGTAAGCACCTATAACTAGTCAAACAGGGTAGAATCTTTATTCAAACATCATCTTAGATAATCACATAATTACTCTTATTACTCTATGTGGTAAAGGGGATAAGCAGTCTCATACATCGTGAGAGGCGGACGATTCTGAATCGAGATTCAACCCTTGCAAGGTAAACCTAACTCACACGCTTGGAACACCACAGGGTCGTTCCGAAGCAACCGTTTGCCTTTCATTCCGACTCGTGGATCAGTGCCACCACAAGCGACTGCAGGTCATACGCACTACCAAAGTGCAGGACGTACGTCTGTAGCGCGACTACAAAACCCGTACTCCTGGTTGCCCAGCAACACGTAAGCCTACACGTTGAACAAAGTAACCAAAAGAAGCAAATACATGTGGTGGGGGGTATGTCCACTCCTCGGGCCGATCGGTTACTAGGCTTACCGCTTACCATATTTCACGGCATGTGGCTAGTACTTTCAAACGCTTAACCACCGCTACCACACACTGCGACCTTATCAAATTTATCAACACAGACGGGTATCATCTTGACCATGATACTTCATAAATTCCCGTCCGGTATCCTTATAGTGATAACAGGAATGTAAACATTTCAATTCCTATATCGCGCGAGTGACAGGAAATCACTCGACTTCTACCGGTCCTATAAGCAGAGCAGCTATTCGGACTCAATTCTAGTGTTCAATACATTGGTTCCTGGAATAATGCAACTATGGTTTCCAAACAACTCCTAAGAACCTAATGCATAAAGATATACATAAATAGTATAAGTTGCAGTGTAATAAAATAGGGTTATGTCCGGGGCTTGCCTTCGCTGGTAGGGTTGGGGTTAGTCAAACTATTTTCTTCCGAACCTTGGTTCGGGGTTTCGGAGAAATCCGCGACGAGAGTTCCGGGGTCTTCAGAATATCCTTCTTCTTGTTCCGGAATCAGCTGATGATCCCCGTCAGCGAGAGTGGTCGAGTCTATATGAGATGCAAAGTTATACGTTATGGAATGCATATGTATATTTTTATATTAATTCACAATAAAGTTGCAATCCAACTTAAGAAAAATTACATTACGACGACAATCTAACTACCCTGTACTGGGCAGTCATTTATCGAGTACTAATTAAACTAACTAGTCTCGTTGGGCCACCGGGGTGGGTTACCCTAAACATCCAATTTAATTATGTTAGGTAGTGTATCTAATTACCTTAAGCAACACTTCGCACACTTAGCAATTCCCATTTAAACATTGTAATTAACTTTAGGTTATTATTTAATTATGGTTAACCTTGATTTAATCTTAGGCAAATTATAATTTAGTAAAATTAAATTTATACTTATAAAAATTACCCTAAGTGGGTTTAATTGAAATAACATTACTCTAGATATTTTATACCATAAATAGCAACTTACTTAATTTTAAACATGATCAAGATTTGAAATTTTAAGGTGTAATCACAACTAGAGTTTTACACTACGATTAGGGTTCAAAATTTAAGAACATCATAAACTACTCAAGCCTAACATTCCAGAAAAGTTTCATAAATTTTCATGCATTCTAATTATTATTTATGATTTATCTTAAGAGCTAAGTTTGAAATTTATAACTCAAGTTATATTAGGTTTCTATTTCTCAAATGTCTATGTTATATCACACTCATAAAGACTAAACTATAGGAAAAATTTCATCCCTAAATATGCATAGATACTTCTGAAACTAATTTGCCAAGCTTTTACTAACTTATAACAAAAGTAACCAAATACCCTAGCTAGAGGACTGATCTAGGCCTCAAAAATTTACACAGAGCTATTTACATTACCTACAACACATGCTCCAAAAATTAACAGCAACAAGGCTATGAATCACAAGATTTAATTAAAGCATCCTTTTACTAGTATTTAAAATACAGAACAAACTATGCACTTTCATGGTATGGTTATAAAATAAAAGTTGCAGAGTTCATCACAAGGTTTCTAACCCAACCAATTTCGTATTTTTTGGATTTTTCTACTATTTTCTATGCATTTTCAAAGTTCACAGCAGAGAACTCAAATAAGGTTTACAAAACAGCCCCTAGAATTAGCACAAAACCCCCTGAAACTTCACTGTCTTCTCCAATGGAATCCCTGGCCGTGGTCAAAGGGGGACGGCGGTATTTGACCGGCCAAATCCATGATGCTCGGGTCGCAATAGTGGGGGAAAAGAGGGGGAATAGCTAGAGGAGATCGAGGGCTACCCGCGAAGGTGCTCGGTTGGATCCCTACGGTGGCGTATGGGTCTACCCGCGTGGAGCAGGCGGCCGGCGACGGGGAGGACCTGGACGGCGGCACACCGGCAGGCTGGGCGACGAGGAGTTGAGCACAACATAGGAGTTGAGCACTCGGTTTGGAGCTCGCCACGGCGGCAGCTCGGTGGCGGCCGCACGGCGACGACGTGCGCGTGGCAAGCGCGGAAGAGGCCAGGGGAAAAAGAGGAGCCGAGGTGGGAGAGGTAGAGGGCGACGCGTGGGAGGGGAATGCAGTAGGAGGTGGCGCGCGGGGAGCTGCGCCGGTGGTGAGCGGCGGCGGCAGGAGCAGAGCAGGGGCGAAGCGGCGCAGACAGAGGAAGAAGAAGCAGCAGGTGTCAGCAGGACTGATTTGCAAATTTAGAGATTTCCAGGGACTCCTCTGTAAAGAAAAAATTCCCGTTGATACAAAAGCCTAGTTAGAAAAGTGTCTAAAGCAAAGTTGTAGAGAATTTCAAACCCTACAAGAATGCTTTAAGGTTCAATTTCAAAATCTCAAAGAATATAGTTTTATTTTAAACTTTAGAGCACAATTCAAATTATAAACTTTGTCTTGTAATTCAAACAAAATGCTTTAATGTTTAGGGTCTTTTTTGCAAGTTTTCCTGCAGTAATCATGACTAGGTCTTTTTACAATTTAACCCTTAGGTAAAACTAAGTTTTACCATTATCTCTCACCTATTTTATAAGTAAGTCCTTATATCTTTGCATTAATCACATAAAGGTCCTTAATTTCATATAAAGTCTATTCCCCTTAGGTTTATTTAACTTTTGCTCTTTTCTTTTCTTAGCCATCTGAAATTTGACATCTTAGAACATTTTCACACATTTGCACATGAGAATTTATAAAACTTATAATTTACAAATATACCCTTATTGCTTTGTACAACTTATATACACTATAACATGCTTACATATAATACACCCAAGCTTAGTATCTAGTTGTCTAACTACCTGGATATCACATATTCGAAGAGTAAGCAAGACAGATTCAAGACTAATGTGACTCTCAGCCTGATTCTTCGATTCAACCTAAGGCTCGGGGGCTACTCCATATGGAGTGCAATTTTTCAATCGCATCCTATACAAAAGAAGACTTAAAACTATTCAGGGCATGAGCACCTCATAGCCTCGATGCAACCAAGGAAGTACTCGAAGGAGACCTTTAAGCCGGAGTTTCAGAAGAAGCCGAAGACTACTTCAGAAGTACTCGAAATGCCTACAGTACTTGGCTATGAAGAGCTCGGGGGCTTGTCAGGGATAGATCCTCTAGGTACCGCAAGGAAGCTACCCGTCAGGAAAAAGAAGTCTGATTCCTACTAGGATTCCACTGTAATCCTATTAGGGCTCATACCTTGTAATTCTACTAGAACTCCTACATTATAATCCTACTAGGAACCCCGTCCCCTGGAATATATAAAGGAGGGCAGGGATACCTAAATATGCAGAGAGAGAACCAGCAGAGAACCAACAGAGAGCAGCCAACAGGCTACTCAACACCCAAGCGCAGGGCGCAATATACAACACCCCAAAACAGGACGTAGGGTATTACGCTACTCTAGCGGCCCGAACCTGTCTAAATTTGTGTCTTGTATCCTTGCGTTCACTTTCAAGTTCTAGATCCGATGATCCCTCACCAAATAATCACTTACCTTACGGTATCCCTAGGTAGGCCGATGGTAAAAACACCGACACCCGACCCAAGTGACTTTTTTAGATTTATCTTGGATAGAGATTTGTTAACCATTATTTCAAGAATTTTATTTTGAAATAAGGGGTTTATTCAAATTATTACCCAGACGACTTATTTAGTCATTTGCTTAGGGCACAAAAATTTATTTGACAGGTAATTTTGGGTGTTTTTTGGCGATGTTATTTGTTTAACCATTTTTTCAGGGAATTCATCCTGAAAAAAGAGATTTTCAAATTTACTACACCAATTTGCCCATATTCACCATCAAATCTTTACCGTCATATATTGCATGCCACGATTCTTTGGATCCTTTATTCCAAAACTTGGGGATTTGGATTCAAGGCTCGGTGGCTGCGGGACACGTGTCATCAGCGACTTATTTTTTAAATCTGCTGGAAGATAAGGACCGAAGACTCAAGATTAAATTGACCCTCAGCCTGATTTTACGAGTCAACCTAAGGCTCGGAGGCTACTCCATATGGAGTGCGAGTTTAATCGCACCCCATGTAAAGAAGAATGGATAACTACTCGGGGCATGAGCACCTCACAGCCTCGACGCAGCCAAGAAAGTACTCGGAGGACACCTTCAAGGTAAAGCTCGGGAGAACTCGAAGATGCCTTTAGAAGTACTCGGACGCCAGCAGTACTCGGCTACGAAGAGCTCGGAGGCTTGTCAGACCCGGGTACACGGGACTGTACACGTGGCATACTTCTCCTAGGATACGGGATGGGATATGACCCATGTCCTACATCTGATGTATCTACTCGTAGTGCAGTAAGACTACTCGTACAGTAGTGAAACTAGTAGGACACAGTAGGAAACTACCCGAGAAGTACTCGGGTAGGACTCCTGGGCTTGTACCCGACTAGGACTTCCATATAAATATGTCCCCCTAGACTATATAAGGGCGGGCAGGGACCTTCTCGGGGTCACCATCAAACGCAATACAAACCACACAGGACATAGCGTATTACGCTCTCGGCGGCCCGAACCTGTCTAAACCTTCTGTTTCTTTGCACCTTCGAGTTCCTGATCTCGGCGACACTCTACCTACAAACTCACCACCTCGGGGGTATCCGACGGTGGGCGTGGTGCTAAAACACCGACACCAGCCCGCCCCTACAAATGATTTGCAAATTTATTCCAAAAATTCATTTAATTCAAAAAATAGCAAAACATATAAAAAAAGGTGAAATTTGTACCATAAGCCTATTGTGATCTATAGAACTAGAAAAAATATTAAAAGCATATTTCAATGTATATGGTGATTATTAGCGTAGAAACCACAAAGTGAGCCTTGAGTCGTATGAGATAGTAGTGTGAGTGAGTTATACAGTATGGTTTCACACTCTTAACCATTATGTACGCTGAAATATGGTTTTGATATTTTTTTAATTTCTACATATCACAATAGGCTTATGTTAAAAATTTTACTTTTTTAATGTGTTTTGCTATATGTTTTCATTTAAACAGAACTTAGAATAATAAACAAATTATTTATAGGGGCGGGTGGTGGCGTCAACCGCCCCTGGAAGTCCATTTGTAGGGGAGGGTGGGGGCGTTACCCGCCCCAAAAAATGGAATTTGCAAGGGCCCTGGAAATGGAGGCAGAGACGGTGTCCTGTCCAGTAGGTGGTGGCGATCCACGTGCTGGGCAAAGCTGCAAGGCCATTGGCGGGAGCAAATCAGGCGAGGATCGCTGGGCCCACCCTGCCGTGCCCGCCGCTCCATCTCCTCCCCGCCTTTCTCTGTTCCTTATCTCTTCCATCGCCCCCATCTTCACCCCGCCTCTCTCTCTCTCTCTCTCTTCCTTATCTCTACCGCCTCCTGCGTGCTCTGTCGTTCCCTGTTGCTTCTCCACCTGCCCCTACCTGCTGTGCGCATCGGCCCGCCTGGCCGCCGTTAGGTCCCGTGCCTTGCTCACGCCTGCTCCACCGCCCCTGCTTGCCGAGCGCGCCGTGGCGCAGGCCACGCTCGTCGCGCGCTGCACCGCGCCACCGCCGACGAGGTCGCCGCGCTCCGAGCCCGCCTCGCCACCGTCCAGGGATCGCTCCGGGACATGGAGGTGCGGGCGGCTCAGGAGGCGCGCGCTAGGGGTGAGGCCAACGCACGGCTTGAGGAGGCCGCTGCGGAGAGGGTGCGGTCTCTAATGCTTCTCTAGGAGAAGGTTGGAGAAGGCGCGGGGGAGCGGCGGTGGCTGGAGCGGGGCCTCGGCGGCAGCGGCGCGGCGCACGGTGGCGTGTCGCGGCGCGGTGCGAGGCACGGTGCGCCGGTGCGGGGAGCAGCAGCGGTCGTCACGGGCCGCGACGGCGGCGGCACGGCGGCACATGCGCTGGTGCGGGGAGCAGCGACGGCTCGGAGTAGCTGGTGCCGGTGATTTTTTTGTTTTTTTATTCGATCTGTAGGTGCGGGTCGCGGCATGATCCGCCCTTGAAAAACCATTTCTAGGGGCTGGTTATTCCCTAACCCGCTCCTAGAAATCCATTTCTAGGGGCGGGTGAGGGCATGACCCGCTCCTAGAAATGGGTTTTTATGGGCGAGTGCCCACCGAGATCCGCCCTCGAGCTGTCGGTGTTTTACCGGCTGCGCACCGAGGGGTATACCCGAGGTGGTAAGTTTAGGTGAGGAGACGCCGAGATCAGGAACTCGAAGGTGCAAGGAACACAATATTTAGACAGGTTCGGGCCGCGAGGTGTGTAATACCCTACGTCCTGTATAGTGGTTTGTATTGCCTTGGGTATTGATGTTGTTTCTCTGCCTATCTAGGTATCCCTGCCCTCCTTTATATATCCCAGGGGATGGAGCTCCTAGTAGGATTACAAGGTAGGAGTCCTAGCAGGATTACAAGGTATGAGTCCTAATAGGATTATAGTGGAATCCTAGTAGGATTCAGACTTTTTTTTCCTCACGGGTAGCTTCCTTGCGGTACGTAGGGGATCTATCCCTGATAAGCTCCTGAGCTCTTCATAGCCGAGTACTACAGGCATTTCGAGTACTTCTGAAGTAGTCTTCGGCTTCTTCTGAAACTCTGTCTTGAAGGTCTTCTTCGAGTACTTCCTTGGTTGCATCGAGGCTATGAGGTGCTCATGCCCTGAATAGCTTCAAGTCTTCTTTTGAATGGGGTGCAATAGAAAATCGCACTCCATATGGAGTAGCTCCCGAGCCTTAGGTTGAATCGAAGAATCAAGCTGAGGGTCAAATTAGCCTTAAATCTTCTTTTCTTATCTTTCGAGTACATTTGAAAAATAAGTAGTCGATGACACGTATCCTGCAGCCCCCGAGCCTTGAATCCAAAACCCTTAGGTTCGAAAAAAGGATCCAAGAATCGTGGCATTAGTGTTACTCTAAAATTCTGAGAAAAACTCTTCGCCTTCTGCACAATGAAATTGAGCCTCCCGCTAGTTTATTTAACCGCGCGGTGACTTAGGGTTTCTTCTGCACTCTACCTTCATATGAGTCATCTTCGAGTAGTTTTGCAGCATCCAGCCCCCGAGCTTACGAGCCAGGAGAGTCGAAGGAGCCATGTCGAGTAGTGTGCATCGCCCTGCCCCCGGCCTGGGAACTAGCGGAACTGTGATGGCACGGCGTGCTGCCTAGAGGGTTTTTGCCAAAGCTTGATCTGAAAAAAGACAATGCATACATTATGAAGCATAATGCGAAGATACCAAGTAGTACTCGGTAGTAATGTGAAGATACCAAAATTTATTCGGTGTAGAAATTGCTGTGTCGAGCTCTTTTTTAGGCTATTTAAATCTCCCGAGTAGTCCACCCTTTACGTTCACCCGGTCCCAGTTTAGCCTTCGCCCATAGCATGTACAAGTTGCTTAGATCTCTAGCCTTCGCTCATACACGACGGGTCGCTTAGGTCATGATTGGAGACTCGAAGTTTCACGGATTAAGGCATTTGCTACTCGAGTAGATTAGCGACCGTTAAGAGGAGACAACGAGTAAAAAGTAGTCATCATGCGACAAAGAGGATGCGCAGTGCGCAAAAGGTAGTCGACGAAGTGTAGCTCTGGAGGGTTTCAATGCCCATCGAGAGTCGTACACGGGTAAATAGTCGGCGAAGTGTAGCTCTGGAGGGTTTCAATGCCCATCGAGAGACGTACACAGATGAGTAGTCGGCGAACTGTAGCTCTGGAGGGTTTTATGCCCATCGAGAGATGTACACAGATAAGAAGTCGATCATGCTATAGCCCCCGAGGGTTTCATGCCCGTCGAGAGGCATACCCAAAAAGGTAGCTGATCTACTGAAGAACAAGTCAGAAAAGGTATAAGTCACTTAGCTTGATTCGTGGACGAATCTCGACGAAGCCGTGGAGCTCGTTGATGGAGCTGCGACAGTTTGTTGATGAAGCTCGACTAGTCGGAGTCGATTCTGACTAGTTTTCAAGTCGAGATGAGTAGTTGATGTAGTCGTTGCTGTGAGGCTCGCCCTCGACTAGTTTCTAGTCGAGACGAGTAGTCGAAGTAGACATCGGCGGCCCGCCGATCGTCCTCGCGAAGTCGAAGTGATCGCTGGCGGGCCGCCGAGCCTTCTCGCGAAGTCGAAGTAGTCGAACTTGTCGCTGCTGCGCGCGGACATTGCGGCACAAGCCGAAGTTGTACCAGGTCATCGAGGTCGGCGGCCGCGGTGCATCGACGTTGCAGCGCGAGGTGAAGTCGAGCTGAGTAGTCGAGGTCGATGTAGCCGTTCGCTGAAGGATCCGATCTCGAACTCGATGAATCGATCCGCCGATGCATATGTACGAAGTAGCAATCCACCACCTTGAGTGGATTGATATTGATGAAGAGGTCCTTCAAATTCGCCCAATGATCGCGACGATCGCCCCTACCTGGCGTGCCAGCTGTCGGCAAGGCAACCCGCAGCCCCCCGACGTGCGGTGGCTTCGGGTTTTCCGATTTGGAGTAAGTAGTCCAAGTCATTTTCCAATGCCGAGAGGGACTCGGAATTGTTGGCCCCCTGAAGTTCAGTGGCCGAATTGCGTAGACCGAATCGTGATCGGCTACGCAAGTCCTCAGATTGGAACGAGTCCAACTTGAGCAAGGTTGTTGCAGCGCTGGATGGAGTCGCGCCGAAAGCAGACTCCTCCTCGGTCCTCGTAGCGGATCCATGGATTGACAAGTCGTCGAGATCATCAACGAACTTGTCGAGGTCGCTATGAAAACTCACCGCGGGAGTTTTCGGCTTCATGTTGACGAGGAATCGACGAAAACTGCCCGCGCCATCTACGACGCAGACCCACGAGCCAAAAACAAACGTCGTGCCCTGAGAGGGTACTAACCTGGTGAACTGGAAAGATGCCATCGAGTTCGCCGGTGGATCTTCGATGCACACCCCTACCTGGCGCACCGGTTGTCGGTATTTTGCCGGCTGCCCACCGAGGAGTATACCCGAGGTGGTAAGTTTAGGTGAGGAGACGCTGAGATCAGGAACTCGAAGGTGCAAGGAACACAAGATTTAAACAGGTTCGGGCCGCGATGTGCGTAATACCCTATGTCCTGTATGGTGGTTTGTATTGCCTTGGGTGTTGATGTTGTTTCTCCGCCTATCTAGGTATCCCTGCCCTCCTTTATATATCCCAGGGGACGGGGTTCCTAGTAGGATTACAAGGTAGGAGTCCTAGTAGGATTACATGGTATGAGTCCCAATAGGATTACAGTGGAATCCTAGCAGGAATCAGACTTCTTTTTCCTCACGAGTAGCTTCCTTGCGGTACCTGGAGATCTATCCTTGACAATGACCCACCCCTAGAAATGAGTTTTTAAGGGCGTCCACGTTACCCGCCCCTACAAATAGCATTTGTAGCGGTGAAAACTAGGGGCGGGTATCGCGCCCGCCCTTAAAAGTATGTTTTTATCCGCCTCTAAAAACTGTTTTCGTAGCAGTGGTGTAACTTGATGTTCCAATAGACCGACAATCCTCATGTTCAACATCTAGAAGTTTCCTAAGATTCAACTAGTGATTAAGGCAAGGTTGAGTTCTTTAGGCTACTTTGGGAGTGGGAAAAGAGGCAGCACATTGGGGATTAGGGTTAATTAGGAAACTTTTGTATAAGCAGGTGAGACCATCGATCAGCATATCTTTGACACTCGCTCTCATGTTCAATATATATTGTAGCAACACTAGTTCATGCATGCACCTAGATCATGCTTGTTTTGACTTGCCTAATCTGACCAATGCAACATATCTCGGCTGATTCAAAGTTGACATTGTGGATTGGATCATCAGGCAATAATTAAGCTCCAATCCAATTGCACAATTCATACAGCAGCTAATAAGCTTATGGCTATGGATTAATCAGCGCCAAGAAGTACCTGAGCTGTACGTGTTTATCTAGGTTGTTTATCTACACTCTTAATAAAATACGTGCTCAGTATCTTAGCACTGTCCTCCCGGTTTCTTTAAAACGCATCGTGCTGCTTCATCTCGACTTTGGGCTACCCCCAATCGTTGCTATATCAAACTCTTGTTTAATGGTAGCCGACAGTTGTCTGGTCATGTTTCAGAACTGTTCCAATAAAACCAATATAAGTAGCGTGGACACTTGCCACTTACAATGTTCGTCGTAAGATCAACCGACAGGAATGCTCAGTCGGATTTTGGATGAGGTTGTGTATGTGTACAGATAAGGACACAAGGTGGGACACAAGGTGTCCCATATTCAACTTGCATTTTCTAACAACAATTAAGGAGGTGTTTGGTTACAGGGACTAGTCCTATCACATCGAATATTCGATTAAAGATTAGAAATATTAAATATAGTTTAATTAAAAAACCAATTGCACAGATGGAGGCTAATTTGCGAGACGAATCTTTTAAGTCTAATTAGTTCATAATTTGACAATGTTGTGCTACAGTAAATATATGTTAATGATGGATTAATTAGATTTAATAGATTTGTAATTAGTTTATATTTAATACTCCTATTTAGTAACAAATATTCGATGTGACAGGAACTAAAGTTTAATCCGTGAAACCAAAAGATCCCCCGAGACTTTTGTGCAAGGACATGGCAAGGAATGTTCCGTGCATGTACGTGTGTATGGACGACGCACTGAAGATGGACTATGGTTGCTACGAATCCGAAACTAAAGATTCTAACCTTTAGTCTCGGAAAAAAATCTGTGGTCCGCGAGACTTGAACCTGAGACCTCTCGCATAGCGAATTAGAATTTCTTTATTTTAAACTAATCTGTGGATGACTCTTAAGTCTTGGTTGGGGCTCCAACAGGAAAATTCCCTCCTGGATCCAACATCGGATGGGATAAATATCAAAGATAGAATACCCGTTCTGTAGTAGTGGATATTTTTTTTGGTTTTCAGGAACATCTGTGTTGTTCTTTTCGAACAGATTAATGTGAAGGCTTTTGGGAAAAGGTCTCGTAGTAGTACAATAAAATGTGTGTATTTGATTTGAGACAACGGGTTACAAGTACACAAGAAACTTCTCACTTAACTGCAGTACGTAGTAGAATCATGCTTATGTCTTTTGCATGTATGATGGCTGCGTATCTATTTCGTTATACGTGCTCGGGCGTGTTGTTTCGTGGCGTATTGGAGGCGGCCTGGATGACATTGCGCTTGCCGCGCTCGGAGCGGCTGTTCTCGGCGAACTTGAGGCTGGCGCTGTGGAGGCCCTTGCTCCTCCTCGCTCCACTCCGATCCACAGTAGTGCTCCTCCATGGCGCCGGAGCTGGGAGGGAAGAACATGGATCCCCACTGCGGGAAGTGCACGAACACCACGGGCAGCATGCACGCCATGATCATGATGCCCATGTACTCCAGCCCCGTGCCCGTGGAGTACTTGGACGAGGTGAAGAAGAGCAGCTGCGTCAGACCCGCGCCGAAGTTGCCGCCGGCGCCGGTCATGCCGGAGATAATGCCGAGGGAGCGGCGCGAGACGAAGGGGATCACGGAGAAGATGGCGCCGCAGGCTGCCTGCGCGCAGAAGGACAAGAGGACCATGGCGACGACAGAGACAGGGAGGGTGCTGGCGCGGCCGAGCCAGAGGCAGAAGGCACCGCCCGCGGTCTGGAGGATCCAGATGTTCCAAAGGCGAGCATGCATGCCCCAGTAGCGCGCTCCGATGTCGGAGAGGATGCCGCCCATGGGCCGTGCCACGATGTTGGCCATGCCGAAGCAGGCGGCGATGGTGCCGGCGACGCGGAGGTCTAGGTCGAAGCGGTCGTACATGTACTCGGCGATGACGTTGTCGGTGGTGAGCTCGACGCCCATGCAGTAGCCGTAGAGGAGGACGAAGATCCATGTCCGGTAGTTGGTGATGGCGTACCACATCACCTTGGAGAACTTGTCCTTGTTGACGTCGCCCTTCTTCTGGAGGCTCCTGAGGTTACCATCGGGGAGGTCCTGCCCCATGGTGAGCACCAGGATTCCCATCAGGATGTGCAGCGACCCCGGCACGAAGTAGGCGAGACGCCACGCCGTGAAGGGCGTGGCGCCGCACTTGCGGATGACGTCGTAGACGAGCGGCATGATGAGCTGCGTGGCGCCGCCGCCCATGTTCCCCCAGCCGGCGGCGAGCCCGTTGACGGTGCCGATGATCTTGCTGTTGAACATGGTGCTCATCCAGTACTGGCACGACACGAACGTCGCCAGCGAGAAGCCGATCAGGAACCTGACGACGATGTAGCCTGCGGCGTTGTCGATGATGGACATGCAGAACACGGTGGGCGCGGCGAGCATGATGAGGAAGGCGCAGCCGTAGCGCGGGCCGAGGAGGTCACAGACGGCGCCCATCGCGAGACGGGAGAAGATGGAGCCGGACACGGAGGCGACGCCGGCGTTGCCGATGTCGGCCTTGGTGAGGTTGAGGTTGTCGCGGATGATGGGGACCAGCGGCGCGGCGGCGAAGGTGGAGACGAAGCAGGTGAAGAAGGAGATCCACGAGAGGTGGAAGGTCCGCATGTGCGGGTTGGCGAAGGAGAAGAGCCGGATGGTCTTGGCCTTGTGCTCAGAGTCCACCGGCAGGTCGAACTTGCTCGCCGCCGTGGCATCCTCCGTCGAGAAGGCGAACGTCGGCTCGCGCCCCGTCATACCGTGCAGAGAGCTCCCAGGCGCCCCGACATGCCGTTTGGTACGGAATCCGTAGCGGGGCCCATGATCAGCACAAGTTATGCTTGAGTATCTTGAACAAATGCGTCACAAGAAAATTGAAAGGTGAACTGAATCAATAGTAAATTGTTTAATTTTTAATTTGTATCATGCATCTTCGCAATGGATAGAGGAAGAAATGGAGGCTTTAACAGTAAGCTAGGTGGAATGACATTGCATTATTATATCATAATATCGAAAGCATAAGACAGAATACATGTGTATAAACAACTCTTACAATGCAACACAATTAAGAGGCAATTCTTTTGTGCCATTACTCAGCTCAACTCGCGGGAGGGATAAGAGAGGAAGGGCAAGGGTATTAAAGTCATTTAAGAAACAAAAAGAACATGTAACTTGACGGTAGTGGCACTATGGTCCAAAACAATTTCACTCAATAATATGAAAGGTGCCACAAGTATTTCGGTGGCATATACGAAATTTGGATCTTTTATAATAATGGTGTGAGCGTATATATAATTGCCTCCACAATTAATTGATGCATGCTTATGTCTATGAGAGTGGATCCAAAATGTGAGCATGTTTTCTAATTTGGATATCGAGTCCAAATTGTATCTCCATGATGATACAACTTTCTCTACTCTCTTCTTTAACTATATGTGCCATGTCACCAGAATATCCTATATATGTGCCACAATGTACATATTATGATGCAATAGGATATATTATCCTTACAAAAGACAACTTAGCTAAAAACAAATTTAGAAGAGAAAATCATCTGTTATGTACTATTGACAAAACAACTCGGAACCTTCCCTTTGGTTGTAATCTTGCTAAGCTCATTTCGAAAATGGTGTAGAATTAACTCTTTTGGTTTAGAATCCTCTTTTAGTGTGTCAAATTGTAGGAATCATGGCTAGCAGCAATAGGGAAAGAAACTTAGAGAATAAATTTTTTTATTTGGATGGGTGCAATATGTTGTGTATTATGGATCAGTTCAAATAGTGTGGTTTTTCCCAAGGAAAAAAACACATCCCTATGCAGGTTCTTTTCAAGGCTCATTGGATTGACTATTGAATGTTGCTACAAAAGGAAGTACTATAAACATATATATTTGCCAAGAATAGACCGAGATCTAACATTAGATTAGGTGTTAAGCTATGAACATTTTCAAATCGTTAAAAAATTATATCTATTTCTCAGAGGTTAAGATGGCTACGTGTTTGTGGGTTTGCAGCCGCTCAAGCGGTGTTGCTCAACCACCGGAGCACCGGATCTGAGCCAAGAAAGATAAGAGTGGACCGCTGCGATGCGGCCACCCTCAAAATCAGATTTCCGATTTAAGCATTGGATGCCTCTTCTTCCAACAAATCCACTATTATTTCAGGCACGTATTAATAGAGGAGGAGGAGTAATTGTGGTTTTGTTGGAAGAAGAAAATAATAAGTCCGCCATTATTTTTGGAGGAGCAGGAGAAGGCTGAAGCTACTGTACAGCTTGTAGCTACAGCCCTCCATTGTTATGCATTAATCCCTTATCCCGTTGCTCTCATATGCGACGTACTTGCTTGTACGTTTGGAGTAGGAACATAAGTACAAGCACAAATAGCACGTACACTATGCCAAATTTAGGCCTTAAACGTGCTCCGGCGTGTTGTATGGCGGCGTGGTGGCGGTAGTGGCCTCGACGACGTTGCGCCTTCCGCGCTCGGAGCGGCTGTTCTCGGCGAACTTGAGGCTGGCGTTGTGGAGACCCTTGCTCTTCTCCTCCTCGTTCCACTCGGAGCTGTAGTAGTGCTCCTCGGCGGCGCCGGCGTTGGCCGGGAAGAGCATGGAACCCCACTGCGGGAAGTGCACCAGCACCACGGGCAGAGTGCACGCCATGATCATGATGCCCATGTACTCCAGCCCCGTGCCTGTGGAGTACTTGGACGAGGTGAAGAAGAGCAGCTGCGTCAGCCCCGCGCCGAAGTTGCCGCCGGCGCCGGTCATGCCGGAGATGATGCCGAGGGAGCGGCGGGAGACGAACGGGGTGACACCGAAGATGGCGCCGCAGGCCGCCTGGGCGCAGAAGGAGAAGAGCACCATGGCGGTGATGGAGGCGGGGAGCGTGCTGGCGCGGCCGAGCCAGAGGCAGAAGGCGCCGCCGGCGGTCTGGAGGATCCAGATGTTCCAGAGGCGCGCGCGCATGCCCCAGTATCGAGCGCCGATGTCGGAGAGGATCCCGCCCAGGGGCCTCGCCACGATGTTGGCCATGCCGAAGCAGGCGGCGATGATGCCGGAGACGCGGAGGTCCAGGTTGAAGTGGTCGTAGTAGTACTCGGCGATGACGTTGTCGGTGGTGAGCTCGACGCCCATGCAGTAGCCGTAGAGGAGGACGAAGATCCAGGTGCGGTAGTTGGTGACGGCGTACCACATCACCTTGGAGAACTTGTCCTTGTTGACGTCGCCCTTCTTCTGGAGGCTCCTGAGGTTACCATCGGGGAGGTCCTGCCCCATGGTGAGCACCAGGATTCCCATCAGGATGTGCAGCGACCCCGGCACGAAGTAGGCGAGACGCCACGCCGTGAAGGGCGTGGCGCCGCACTTGCGGATGACGTCGTAGACGAGCGGCATGATGAGCTGCGTGGCGCCGCCGCCCATGTTCCCCCAGCCGGCGGCGAGCCCGTTGACGGTGCCGATGATCTTGCTGTTGAACATGGTGCTCATCCAGTACTGGCACGACACGAACGTCGCCAGCGAGAAGCCGATCAGGAACCTGACGACGATGTAGCCTGCGGCGTTGTCGATGATGGACATGCAGAACACGGTGGGCGCGGCGAGCATGATGAGGAAGGCGCAGCCGTAGCGCGGGCCGAGGAGGTCACAGACGGCGCCCATCGCGAGACGGGAGAAGATGGAGCCGGACACGGAGGCGACGCCGGCGTTGCCGATGTCGGCCTTGGTGAGGTTGAGGTTGTCGCGGATGATGGGGACCAGCGGCGCGGCGGCGAAGGTGGAGACGAAGCAGGTGAAGAAGGAGATCCACGAGAGGTGGAAGGTCCGCATGTGCGGGTTGGCGAAGGAGAAGAGCCGGATGGTCTTGGCCTTGTGCTCGGAGTCCACCGGCAGGTCGAACTTCGCTGCCGCGTCGTCGGGTGCCTCCGTGGAGAAGGCGAACGCCGGCTCGCGCCCCGTGACGCCGTGCAGCGAGCTCCCCGGCGCGCCGAGCTCCATGTCCGCCATGGCCTATCTCCTCTCGGATCGTGTAGTAAGCAAGTACACTACTACTGGGCGCAGCTTAATGGCTAAGTGGCTAACCGCTCGGAGTCTTCAGATGCTGGTGCTTTGTTTGAGCTTGGGATCCATCACCCATGGGGTCCCGTATATATAGCGACCATGGGGAGTTGACATTAGGGCATCGGTTCTCCAATTGGAAGAGGGTTGTGGAGTTTTCTTTTGGAATTAACAAGGTCGATTATTAGGTGTGATGGAATCAAAGCGGGTTAATTATTAGTCGAGATGGGGAAGAAGTCAGCAGCTCATCTGCAAAAAGAACGAGCAAAAAAGAAAGAAGGATTCCTCGCCGCCGCATCACTGGAACTGGAGTGGCCTTTATCCCATTGAAGCAGCCAAGGATCAGTATCTGCGGGACCCACAGGGTGCGTGTCCAGAATCGAGCAGCAAGACGCCCTGCCCTGGTCGGCACCAGCAGAAACTGAAGTAAAATAAAAGGCATACCTGATCCCATTCACATCCTTCGTTTCATCTGCACGAACAGCTGTGCAGCAATTGCAGATTAGGATCAGATAAAAATAATTTTCTTTTTAAGGTTAATTTTTAGTCCGGATCACATCAGATGTTTGGATGTCAAATAGAGGGATTAAACTTAAGCTACCTGTAATACTAATTGCATAAGCGGGTGCTAATTCAGTCTATTAAAGTCTAATTAATCCATTATTAGCACATGTTTAATGTAGCACAACATGATCAAACCATGGACTAATTAGACTTAATGGATTTATATCGAGAATTAGCCTTTAGTTTTATCATTATACTATATTTAATACTTCTAATTATGTCCAAATGTCCGATGTGATGGAGCTAAAGTTTAATTCGGGAACCAAACAGACCCTTAGTCTCAAGTAAATGTGCTCTTTTTGTTACTTGGAGAATACAGTACAATAGTACGTATGAATTAAGTGTTTTTACTGGGCCGACTTGTTTCCAATTAACCTGCAGCCGGCTGCATCCTTTGCAGCCATCCAACAGCCAGAGCAACAATTCACACAACTGACGCATGCATGCTTTTTGGGCATCGTTCGTATATATATGGCCACTAACTTCTTGTATGAAACACGAAAGAGAACGTTTTTCTGATGACTGTACGGGTTAGTTTGAGCTAGCACTTGCAGAGTTGCATTGTCAACGACGCCGACAGATGAACAGTAGTTGCCTTGAGGTCCCGAATCACCGCATCAACCAGTTTGTTCATTTGTCCTTAATTATGAGAAACATCAAAATGGAAATGTCCTCACCTAGTCAAATAACCTACCTTTGTTTTCAAGTCAAATAACGGCAGCTAGCTACTAGCTAGTCAAATCACCTGGCTAGTACACGCATGTAGTAAAAATGTACTTTCAGAAACTTAATTATGTGTCAGTAACAATAAGTATGCCAATAACAAGTGGAACGGAATATATCTCATTAGTTTCACCGTTTACCACAGTATATTTGCCCAGCGTCCTTAGGTTAATCGAAACAAGCAATACTGCAGCCTAAGTAATATTATTCTTCCTCGAGTCGGAGAACTCAAGCAAATGTTTTAGGTTACGCACATATGTAGACCCTCCCCCCAAATATAAAGTTAAAGCCTAGTTACAAGAACTACCTTTTATGATTATTTTCTTTTTCTTCTTTTTTATTTAGTTTTTACAAGAAATTTTTGACTTAATACTAAATAAAAATAAGATAAGAGTAGTGGTAATATCTGACCCTTCAAACTTATCAGGGTTGCCAAAAAAATATATATTCTAAGGTAGGTACATATGGTTGAGTGCATATGTATATGGAGAAGGGTCAAGTGCATTGATTGCATATAGATGACCCAAAGAACTAATGCATGTGTTGTATTAATCCAATACTTCTCAGTTTATGTACTTCTTTCTCCTTATTACTTTTTGCCAATCTTGTCAATCAGTCCATAGCCACCACACGCAAAAAAAAATGTGTACCAGTACACCGTGTCAATTTGGTGTTTTCACAATATACACCAACATCCTCCTCGATTAAAAAAACATATTTATGCGGCCCAATTCATTTACTTGGTATTTCATTAGTGCATCCACATGCACTACAAGATTAACAGCATTTCTCAACCCTTACTTGCAAATTGGCCAACCGTTTCGTTCTCGATGGTTTATCATCGACATAACTGCCAATAACTAACTTGATGTGCAACTATATGTGGCTGGCTATTTCGTAATAAAACCGTCAAGAAAGATAGAAATTATGCTACATCTACTTATAGGAAAAATCGATTCTACATGTGATTGTAGCTACTCCTACGTGTATATCTCATGATGTACGGCGTATCAGGTATGTACGAAGTATATATGATCATACTAGACCATCTTTGATGGTATATACGTTGGGTATGTAAGTATGTGGACATACTCAAATTTATATACTAGTACGAAGGTATAATAATATATATTTAAAAAATAGGGATTCTTTTGAAATTTTTCGTATATATCCCTTTAAAATATCTTAGAATAAGTATATAAACATACTCAAAGTGATAAATAAGTACGTGGATATACGCATGGTGGTATACTGATAGTGAGATTAGCTACAAGCGAGTGTAGATAAAACTTTTCATATATATATATACTAAAATGCAACAAGGTGCATTCTCCGTACAAAATGCACCCACCCTGCAATTGCAACTGAGAGACTATACCGATTGCAACTGGGAGAATAGACCAATTGCAACTGGACGGAACTGATTGCAACTCGGCACGAACCCGTCGCAACTCCGACAGACCCGATTGCAACTGGGCGCAAACTAGTTGCAACTCAGACCGACCCGGTTGCAACAGGACGCGAACCAGTTGCAATTCAGACCGATCCAGTTGCAACTGGACACGATCCAATTGCAACTAGAACTGTCACAATTGCAACTGAGAGGGTGGGTACATTCTCTATACAATATTTTGTATGTCTATATATATATATATAATATTTTGTATAGAGAATGCACCCACCCTCTCAGTTGCAATTATGACGGTTCTAGTTGAACTGTGTATATATATATAGTGTTTTGTTATAATGCACCTGGGTGCATTTTATATAGAGAATGCACTCACCCTCTCAGTTGCAATTGTGACAGTTCTGGTTGCAATTGGATCGTGTCCAGTTGCAATCGGGACGGTTTGAGTTGCAACCGGTTCGCATCCAGTTGCAACTGGATCGGTCTGAGTTGCAACCGGTTCGCGTCCAATTGCAATCAGTTCCGTCCAGTTGCAATTGGTCTATTATTCTCCCAGTTGTAATCGATGTAGTCTCTCGGTTGCGACTGCAGGGTGGATGCATTTTGATAATGCACCTTGTTGCATTTAATCTCATCGTATGTATGTATGTATGTATGTATGTATGTATGTATGTATGTATGTATGTATGTATGTATGTATGTATGTATGTATGTATGTATGTATGTATGTATGTATGTATGTACTCTCAAAGAGTGATAAATTCACCGGCCATTCTAAAAAAATTGGGAAGCATTGAATATCTTGTAGTGACTCACACTGTGATTAAATGATCGATTACACATATAAAGAACGTACATTTAAATGGCGGCATTTCAGCACATGTACAATACAAAGAGTTGTTAACAAGATGCTTATCATTACAGGAATAGTATAGCGCGAGGAGTAGCTTTTTTTTCATTATAAGTGCTACTAGATGTGCACTTTGCATCATATAGGGTTCCATGGACTACCAAATTAAAAACTCTGGTGTCTTCAGTTTTATAATTATTGACTTATGTATGTAAAATTGCAGAAAATATTGCTATTTTGTATATATCAACTTTTTTCTTAGTGTTCAGTTTCCCAAATACACTAAAAAGTTCCCCACATATCAACATCCCACCTAGAGCGGAACTATTTTTTAGAATCAACACCCCCCAACCCCACTCCCCAAAAAAAATTTAGCTTTTGCAACAAAATTTTTTATGTAATCCTAAATATAAAGATGTAAGCAGTGGTAATATCTGACCATTTAGTTTTATCGAGGTTGTCAGAAAATAATTTATATACTAAGCTAGCTATATACGTACAAAATAATAAGGTTAACGGCATAAGTTGAAAAAAGTTAAGAAAGTGCACTGACTGCATCTCCCTTGTCATTCATTCTTTTCTCACCCTGAGTTGGCATATGTTGCTAACAATTTTGTTTGATTTAAGACAAAGAAATAATGCGCTTACTTGATTGTTTGGTTTAAGCTTATTGCGATAAATCCAATACTTTTCGGTTTTTGAACTTTCTTTTTTGCATATAGTATATTTAGATCTTCATCAATCAGTTCTTTCGCCCTCACAATGAAAGGAAGGTCTTTTAATTTGTATGTAGGCAATCTATAAACCAGTATCTTCCTCAATAAAAAAACACAATGGCTTATCCTGGTATTCCGGTGGTGTCGACCGTATAACCTATCGAGAGATACCCAGAGATAGTAGATTTGTAAGTAGGGTGTTGCTGAGATCAGAAACTCAATGGTAAAAGCGAGGATACAAGACACGAATTTATAGAGGCTAGGACCGCCAGAGTAGTGTAATACCCTACGTCCTGTTGAGGGTGTTGTATATTGCGCCCTGCGTTCGGGTGTTGTGTTTCTCTATTGAGTCTGCCGATCTAGGTACCTTGCCCTTCTTTATATATCCCAGGGGGTAGGTCAGTACTCGGTTACAAACTAGGAGTCCTAGTAGGATTACAGAGCAGAGTCCTAGGTTACAGAGGAATTCTAGTAGGAGTCTATCTCTTTCCTTCCTTGCGGGCAGCTTCCTTGCAGGTACATAGGGATCTATCTCCGACAGGTGGTGTCTATTCACATATACCGTAGCACAAGACTAATTGGAGTGGACTGAAGATGCTTAAAAGACAACGCAAAGGTCGACGTACAGATGAAGAAAAAGAATGAAGCTTACGCTAGTTTTAGTGGGGTTTCATGAGGAGTTTTATGGGCATTAAATGTCACTCCACATCAGCAAATTTGGTAACATGTGGCAGGATCATTAAGAGAAGAGAGGAGAGGAAGTTTCGTAGGATATGAGGAGAGTTTCATCGCCATGATACTTCTCCAACACAGTTACCAAGTTCTTAGTCTTGGTAACTGTGCATTAAGATTGGTCTTAGTCTTCTATTTTTCTTTGAGACTGGCCTTAGTCTTCTATTTTTCTTTGTCTTAGAGTTTTCCTTCTTGTGTCTTTGAGCTCCTCATTATTAAAAATTAGAGTCTAAGAACTCTTTGTAATCTTTAGCTGTATATATCCACGGTGTGCATATAGAAGGCCGGAATTTACCCTTAATCTAGAAAAAAATTCAAATTCCAGCCGAAATAAGTATATGTCGAGCGTGTACAATACAAGCAAGAGTTTTCTTGTTAACAAGGTGCTTATCGTGGCACGTAATGCAAAACGTGCTAGAAAATGTGTTGACGGTACAAGCACCCACACAAATGCTAGCATACATCTCTTTTACAGACTTACCATCGCACATAAGCACAACTCCCAAACCACTGATCCTCAATCAAGCATCAGTGAGGATATATCAGCAACTTTACCTTTCTTTCACGTATGCCAAAAACTCTTCTTCTTTGTATATGCATCCCTCTAATACTTCACAGGTATATTTGCCTACACGCGCTCCGGCGTGGTGTTTGGCGGCGTGGTGGTCGCTGTGGCCTCGACGGCGTTTCTGCGCTTGCCGCGCTCGGAGCGGCTGTTCTCGGCGAACTAGAGGCAGTCACTCTGGAGGCCCTTGCTCTTCTCCTCCTCGCTCCACTCCGATCCGTAGTAGTGCTCCTCCATGACGCCGGAGCTGGGAGGGAAGAACATGGATCCCCACTGCGGAAAGTGCACGAACACCACGGGCAGCGTGCACGCCATGATCATGATGCCCATGTACTCCAGCCCCGTGCCCGTGGAGTACTTGGACGAGGTGAAGAAGAGCAGCTGCGTCAGACCCGCGCCGAAGTTGCCGCCGGCGCCGGTCATGCCGGAGATAATGCCGAGGGAGCGGCGCGAGACGAAGGGGATCACGCCGAAGGTGGCGCCGCAGGCTGCCTGCGCGCAGGAGAAGAGGACCATGGCGACGACGGAGACAGGGAGGGTGCTGGCGCGGCCGAGCCAGAGGCAGAAGGCACCGCCCGCGGTCTGGAGGATCCAGATGTTCCAGAGGCGAGCACGCATGCCCCAGTAGCGCGCACCGATGTCGGAGAGGATCCCGCCCGTGGGCCGTGCCACGATTTGGCCATGCCGAAGCAGGCGGCGATGGTGCCGGCGACACGGAGGTCTAGGTCGAAGCGGTCGTACATGTACTCGGCGATGACGTTGTCGGTGGTGAGCTCGATGCCCATGCAGTAGCCGTAGAGCAGGACGAAGATCCATGTCCGGTAGTTGGTCACCGCGTACCACATCACCTTGGAGAACTTGTCCTTGTTGACGTTACCCTTCTTCTGGAGGGTTCTGAGGTTGCCGTCGGGAAGGTCCTGCCCGAGGGTCAGCACGAGAATGCCCATCAGCACGTGCAGCGACCCGGGCACAAAGTAGGCGAGTCGCCACGCCGTGAAGGGTGTGGCGCCGCACTTGCGGATGACGTCGTAGACGAGCGGCATGACGAGCTGCGTGGCGCCGCCGCCCATGTTCCCCCAGCCGGCGGCGAGCCCGTTGACGGTGCCGATGATCTTGCTGTTGAACATGGTGCTCATCCAGTACTGGCACGACACGAACGTCGCCAGCGAGAAGCCGATCAAGAACCTGACGACGATGTAGCCCGCGGCGTCGTCGATGAGCGATATGCAGAAGACGGTGGGCGCGGCGAGCATGATGAGGAAGGCGCAGTAGTAGCGCGGGCGGAGGAGGTCGCCGATGGCGCCCATGGTGAGACGGGAAAAGATGGAGCCCGACACGGAGGCGAAGCCGGCGTTGCCGATGTCGGCCTTGGTGAGGTATTTTTCTACTGGTATTTTTGGGGTAGACCGATAGCGTGTTTGTACTTAAATGTCCTCGATCTTTCTATCCACCCCAAAAATACCGGTAGGAGTACCGGTATTTTTGAGCTACCGGTACTCCTACCGGTATTTTTGATAGAGGCGGCAGCAGTACTTTAGTACGATCGATAGCGTGTTTGTTAGTAGTGTATATGATGCGTATGGCAACAATAATTTCCTGCGTACAACAGCAATATGTATTATTACACAAAAATACACTAACCGGTACTAATGTCTAAAATTTAGTACCGGTTGGTATTTCCACCTTGTACTTAAATATCCTCAACCTTTCTATCCACCCCAAAAATACCGGTAGGAGTACCGGATCTTCTTCCTACCGGTATTTTTGATAGAGGCAGCAGCAGTTCTTCCTACAGGTATTTTTGATAGAGGCGGCAGCAGTACTTTAGTACGATCGATAGCATGTTTGTTAGTAGTGTATATGATGCGTATGACAACAATAATTTCCTGCGTACAACAGCAATATGTATTATTACACAACAAAATGTGAAATTTGTACTCACTATAGTACATATGTGCCTCACAACCTTCCTCATGATGTATGCTCCGAGTAGGAACATTCATGCGCACAAACAGCAGGCGCCTATGTTTACTACTGTACGCCTCAGACGTGCTCCGGCGTGTTGTTTGGCGGCGTGGTGGCGGTAGTGGCCTCGACGACGTTGCGCCTTCCGCGCTCGGAGCGGCTGTTCTCGGCGAACTTGAGGCTGGCGTTGTGGAGACCCTTGCTCTTCTCCTCCTCGTTCCACTCGGAGCTGTAGTAGTGCTCCTCGGCGGCGCCGGCGTTGGCCGGGAAGAGCATGGAACCCCACTGCGGGAAGTGCACCAGCACCACGGGCAGAGTGCACGCCATGATCATGATGCCCATGTACTCCAGCCCCGTGCCTGTGGAGTACTTGGACGAGGTGAAGAAGAGCAGCTGCGTCAGCCCCGCGCCGAAGTTGCCGCCGGCGCCGGTCATGCCGGAGATGATGCCGAGGGAGCGGCGGGAGACGAACGGGGTGACACCGAAGATGGCGCCGCAGGCCGCCTGGGCGCAGAAGGAGAAGAGCACCATGGCGGTGATGGAGGCGGGGAGCGTGCTGGCGCGGCCGAGCCAGAGGCAGAAGGCGCCGCCGGCGGTCTGGAGGATCCAGATGTTCCAGAGGCGCGCGCGCATGCCCCAGTATCGAGCGCCGATGTCGGAGAGGATCCCGCCCAGGGGCCTCGCCACGATGTTGGCCATGCCGAAGCAGGCGGCGATGATGCCGGAGACGCGGAGGTCCAGGTTGAAGTGGTCGTAGTAGTACTCGGCGATGACGTTGTCGGTGGTGAGCTCGACGCCCATGCAGTAGCCGTAGAGGAGGACGAAGATCCAGGTGCGGTAGTTGGTGACGGCGTACCACATCACCTTGGAGAACTTGTCCTTGTTGACGTCGCCCTTCTTCTGGAGGCTCCTGAGGTTACCATCGGGGAGGTCCTGCCCCATGGTGAGCACCAGGATTCCCATCAGGATGTGCAGCGACCCCGGCACGAAGTAGGCGAGACGCCACGCCGTGAAGGGCGTGGCGCCGCACTTGCGGATGACGTCGTAGACGAGCGGCATGATGAGCTGCGTGGCGCCGCCGCCCATGTTCCCCCAGCCGGCGGCGAGCCCGTTGACGGTGCCGATGATCTTGCTGTTGAACATGGTGCTCATCCAGTACTGGCACGACACGAACGTCGCCAGCGAGAAGCCGATCAGGAACCTGACGACGATGTAGCCTGCGGCGTTGTCGATGATGGACATGCAGAACACGGTGGGCGCGGCGAGCATGATGAGGAAGGCGCAGCCGTAGCGCGGGCCGAGGAGGTCACAGACGGCGCCCATCGCGAGACGGGAGAAGATGGAGCCGGACACGGAGGCGACGCCGGCGTTGCCGATGTCGGCCTTGGTGAGGTTGAGGTTGTCGCGGATGATGGGGACCAGCGGCGCGGCGGCGAAGGTGGAGACGAAGCAGGTGAAGAAGGAGATCCACGAGAGGTGGAAGGTCCGCATGTGCGGGTTGGCGAAGGAGAAGAGCCGGATGGTCTTGGCCTTGTGCTCGGAGTCCACCGGCAGGTCGAACTTCGCTGCCGCGTCGTCGGGTGCCTCCGTGGAGAAGGCGAACGCCGGCTCGCGCCCCGTGACGCCGTGCAGCGAGCTCCCCGGCGCGCCGAGCTCCATGTCCGCCATGGCCTATCTCCTCTTCAACTTCAAGCGGCTAGCTTCTTGAGCTTGCTTGCTGTGATTGATGAGTGCTCTGCAAGTGCAGGTGGTAGATTGGAGCTTGTGCTTGAGCTCCGGCATGGATGGGGTATATATAGCTATTAGCTAGCAGGGGAGTTGACATTTTGGAGATCTCGATCACGAAGGTGGCGCCTGGAAACTCGTGTTGGTGCAACGCGGGCCGTGGAGATTGCTTGGATGCGGCGAGACACGTTCAATCGTCGACATGAAGGAATTAACAATGTGAATTATTGAGCCTGAGGGGATCAGGTCAGGATTAATCTATGATTGGAGCTCAACGCTGGAAGAAGAAAGGGGAGGTAGTATGTATCTGGCAAAAAGAATGCTTGGATACTGGATTCCTCGGCGCCGCATCACCGGAACTGGAATGTGGTGGCCCTGGCCTCATCCCGTGGGATCGGCCAAGGATCAGAATCTGCTGCTGGGGGCCAACCGGCTGCCTGTCCAGAATCGATTCTTAGCTTGCTGCTGGCAGCTGCTGCAGGAAAAGAAAATGGCCACACCTACCGTCTGCGGCAAGCCCTAGTTTCTTTATTTGGTCGACGACGACGACTGAAACTTGCCCAAGTTTCATTCATACTGCGTGCGGGCACCAGCAACTGTCAGCTCGATCACAAGCTTTGTTGTTTGACAGTAATCCAAACTGTGTTCAGACATTATTTCTGTATTTTAAGCTTAGGCTTATTAGGTAAATCGATCAGCCACTTGTGTTAAAATTTATCCTGATAATCCGTATGAATGATCAAGCTAAAAGATTAATTATACTAGTACTGTAGGAGTCACTGAGTCATTCAGCCGTCTCTTAGGGGGCTATTAGAAGTCACGCGTGTGACTAGCGGTCAAGGTGTCACATAGTCATATTTTCTTTTTCAAAATCATATATCCAAATCAAAATCCAATTGCACCATTGTTTTTCGAAATCTTCAAAACAAGATCACACTTGGATGATTTTTTGAAATATTTTTTTAGCACCGAACGATTTTTTAAAGCTAGAACAATTATTCCAACAATATAAAAAAATATTCCGCCTTGTGTGATGGTTTGACTGCCAATCACACATGTGACTCCTAATATTTCCAGTCCCCTGTGGTGCTCCAACTGCCATACAATCATGCATGCTAGTGAAATGAACCATCTAATTAACAATTCAGCCCTAAATATATCTGAAACAGTTGCTTAATTTCTTCATCTATCTCACTGATATGTTTAAGCTTCAGATGACCAATTAGGACTAGTAGGTTGCTCGCGAGGGAAAGGAAGAGCTTTTTTTTTGTGCGAAAGGGAAAGGAGAAGAGCTGAAGGCTGACGCGCTCCGTTTAATTACTTGGCTTACATGGGGCCGACTAGCTAGCTAGCTTGTCTCGTTGGAGTAAACCTAGCTAGCTACTTCATCTTTTGCAGCAATCGAACGGCCAGGGACGAACAACATGCAATGTACATCATCAGCTGACGCATGCACGCTTTGTATTGGTCGACGACTTCGATCATTCCCAAATTGCAAAACACTTATATATTGCAGAGTTTATTAGTTTGATGCATATTTGTCAACGACGAGGACGCTAACTAACAGAGAGATCGGCATCGATCTACCGCTCGCATTATTCCGGTCCGTCCACAGGCTCCAAGAGCAGCTTAGCTTGCGTGTTCGTTCTCTGCCTGTGAATAATCGAGAGGGACAACACATTGCTCCAACTTGGCAACTTGTGTGCTTGTGAATAATCGTGAGAGTGACAACATGCATGAAGCAGGTAGAAACATTTGCCATGGTGACACTGTGACATGATTCTTGCAAAAAGAAATAAAACTTTTCCAATCGACTGAAAGCTAAGGGAAAATAATAGTATATTTATTTTTCATAGAGCATTATATTAGGAGCTGCAAATGCATGCATCACATGATTCGTGGTAATCTACTATTCAGTTTAGCACGGATCGATATGGGGCCTCCAGTCTTACTATTACTTCTGTACATGCAAAATCCGGCCAAGATCGACTTGGTATTTCATGTATGTTTAAAATTTTCCAGGAACTTTTTGTAAAAAAAAATATTTTACCATGCATGACTTTTTATTCTGTTCAAGTTGTTCCCATTATTCCGGACTAAGCTTCGATGAACTCTCTACATACAACGTGTCGTTGTTTGCTTCTGTTATGTAGCTCCGATCTGCTTAGCTAGACAGGCAGTGGGATAGATAGAAATATGCATGTGAGTAGTATGTGACCCTTTGAACTTATCAGGGTTGTCGCAATTTATAAGATAAGCTAGATATGATGCATGCTTCTTCTTGATTCTTGGCTCCTCCACGGATTAACAAGTTGGCATGTTGCTAGCAGTTGCTTTCAACAGCATTTGACTCGAGCAATTAAAAGATCGATGCGATGCATGTTTTTCATATATATATATATATATATATACATCCAATTTATTGCTGTTTATACAAGTTTTGGAAAGGCTTATTATTAGTTGACAGGTACTTATATGTACCTTTTTCTTACTAACAATTTGCCTAGATCCGTGTACAGTCAGACGTTCATATATATTGCCAACACCATTATAGGGAAGCAAACAAGACAGTTCAAACTCGGAATCGTCGACAACCAATGGTGATAGCAAGTTACTCTTTCTATTTCAAATTATAGACCATTTTGGTATTTCTAAGTGTGTAAATTTTAATGTTATCTAGACATAGCAAAAACTATATATGCATCTAGAAAATACCAAAACGACGATCTACAATTTGGATTTGGATATGAGGGAGTAATTAGTTTGTGCGAGATCCATTTTAGTTTGTTGGGGTTTTTTTTCCCATCACTCAAGTTCAAGTTTTTGGTTTTTGTTTTTAAGGAGGCACTCAAGTTCAAGTGTAGATGGGCTTGATGCCCGACGGCAACCTCTACCGACCTAGACCAAATTAACACACACTGCATATTGGTTTGTTGTATTAGGAGGTAGGTAAGTAATCGTAGCTTATCGTCACCGTTAGGTAACATACAGTTGGCCTTTGGCTTTTCAGCAGAGGCAGACGACAGAGGGGTGGCAGTGGCAGTTAGGAGCTTCGCTTTTGTTTACACTGTACTAGAAGCCAGCAGGTTGCTGCTGCGTTCCCGGGACTAGATTATATTCTGTGCTGATTGAATAATGGGCTGCTGGATCAAGGTTTCAGAGTGGGCCGCATGTGTGTTGCAACAAACAGCACGGCACGGTGTCGAGTTTTTTTTAAAAAGGGGATAAAAAAAAAAACAAAATTCGAAAAAGGGGTGCCAGTTGGAGAAATTTAGGGAAATGGGTGCCTCCCGCCCGCTGGGAGGGCGGAAAGAAGCATCCCGCCCAACCATAGGGCGGGATGCTCAAAAAAAATTTCCAGGGACCTCTTCGCGAATAAGAAAACTTTTTTTATTCGCGAAGTGGTCCCTGAAGCAGGCCTCCCGCCCGGCCACTGGGCGGGATGCCTCCCGCCCGGCAACTGGGCGGGATGCCTCCCGGTGCACTGTTATTTCATGTGTATGTGTTTTCTGGCTTCCAAAATTCGTAACAATTCACAGAAAAATCCAAAAATAGCAAAACTAGTTTTGTTAGAAAGTAGATTTCAAACTCTATAACTTTTGTTAATGGAGTTTAGTTTGAAACAAAATACTTTTACTCCTATTTTAAAACTAAGATTAAGAAAAGTTTATGCATAACTTTAGGATTTCATGCTTTGTTGTTTATGAAGTTTGGTATGACTATTCTATAAACTCTAGGTACCTTTGTGCAAAGTTTCAAACTCAAATTTGATGTAAATTTAACTTCTTTTGTCTTGAATTTTTCAAATTTGAAATGTTAACTAAACCTAATTATAACCCTTTTCTAATTAAAATCTATTGTTATTCTCTAATGTGATATTATTTAATATCTAATATATAGTCAAAGTTCTAAAACCTATAAAGTTCTAAAACCTATAATCTTATGCTTCTGGTCCATTTTTGTTATATTTTTTCTTAGATTATTTGTTTCAGAAACTATTTGAAATTCAGAATTTTTTCAAATATAAGATTCATTCGCCATACTCTTATGTATGCACATAAAATTTTAATTCAATTTTCCAAAGAAGATTACGGTATCTAAAACTCGTACGAAGATAGTTAAACGATAACGTTTGCAACGTAGAATCTAAATATTACGATAGTACAATACATGAAGCCATTTAAAATAAAATAATATGATAATGAACATTACAAATATTACAAATACATGAATCCAAATATTGTGTCTTCAGTCAATGCGGCAAATATTACAAATACGTATCTAGGTCTGATAGAATCTCAACGCAGCAAATATTACATATGAGCAAATAACGTTTAAATAAAATTACAACTAAATGATGCCTGATGACGTACTAGCACTCGATCGGCGACGTCTCCCACTTCTTGATGCAACCGGAGGTCTTCCATCTGTAGCATCACCTGTAGGGCCAGCTTCAGCACAACTGGGGCCAGCATCATTGGTTGGACAACGTTTATACGTGTGTCCAATCTGATTACATGCACTGCAGCGTTGTATCCTCGGACGGAGCTCTGACTCATCCATATCATTACGAATACGCCGTGACTGACGGCGTCCTCTCTTAACCCGTGATGATCTTGGGTCTGGAATATAGATAACAGGATTCGCTGTCTCAGTGAACGATCCAACCAAACGGAACCCATAGATCTCATACTGCCAGGTGCTAGCAATTGTCTCTTTTCTGAAGTAATGTGAAACATATATATCGACAGGATGTCCAATATCTGCACAAGCAGCCATTACATGAGAACAAGGTAAGTGCAGCAACTTGGGCCTCATGCATGAGCAACAACAAGTTCCATCGAACTTGAGAATGCACTCCTTTACAGGAGTTTGACGCCTCATGCCATGTCGCGCCCTATCTTTAGGAGATACCTCAAACTTGAGCTCCTGTGTTCCACATTGCCGTACATGGTGTAGCCGGGCGCTTTCTGCCTTCTTAGTCATGTATTCTGTTACCTTGAATCCAAAATTTCTGTCTGGATCTCGCATGAATATCTGATTTTTATTGAACCGCTCCCGAAAGTAATCGGTACACCCGCGGACAATGAATTCAACAATTGCAACCAGTGGAAGCCCACGAACACCTCGCAGCACCCAATTGTAAACTTCGGCGAAGTTGGTGGTCATTATACCGTATCTTGCACCATCGGTATCATAAAGTAACGCCCACTTCTCCTTAGGTTCATTCTCAATCCATTCAGAAAATTTTTTCACCGCTGACCCAGACTTTCTGCGAGTACGTGCAGTATCTGTTGGCAAAGAGCACAAAGCCTCTGCTTCATCCTGTGCAGTTATGTTTTTTGATGCGTCCTCGGCTCTTTTCTTCCCGGTCAGTTCATCAAGTTTCTGCCACTGCTTGTTAAATTTTTGCTGATTCGTTTCCTTGCATAGCCTCTTGAACATATCCATAAGGTGCTTGTTCTTGAATTGCCTGAAAAAGTTTGCACCGATATGCCTCATGCACCACCTACTGCGAATATCACGCCACTTGGGCGGCTCTCCGGTCTCCACACACCCCTGCTGCAAATCTAGAATTGCCCTCAGTATGCCGGCGTGACGATCATGAATCAGGCAGACATCTTCCCTATCCCGAACGACTGCAAGCTTAACCCGTTCCAGAAACCAGTACCAACTGTCTGTGTTCTCACTCTCAACAAAAGCAAAAGCAACAGGCAGCAATTGATTGTTTCCATCCACTCCAATAGCTGTCAGCATTTGCAATCTATACTTTCCTGTGAGAAAGGTCCCGTCGATGCACAGGATAGGCCGGCAGTGATGGAATGCGTTAATGCATGGACCCAAGCTGAAAAAGACCCGCTGCAATATGTGGGGCGGACCTTCTCCTCTGTCTAGAGTTTTCAGGTCATAGTAGCTTTCAGAATTTCTCTGACATAGGACGGCCAGCATTCGAGGAACATTATCATATGCAGCCTCGAACGTACCAAAGCTCATCTCCAACACATTTTGTTTTGCACTCCACGCCTTACTGTATGAGATGGTATACTTGTACTTTTCCTGAATGTACCTGATAATAGACTTTGGTTCATATGACAAGTTCTGTACTATCGTCCCGTACATCTCATTTGCGATGTATTGCGACGTGAGGTTGCGATGGCTCTTCTGCACCCCAGGCAAATGACAAGTGTGCTGAGTGACAATGGAGCATTCCCAATAATCTTTCCATTTACCCTTGTAGGCATGCACCCGCCATGGACAGCCATCCTTCACACATACCACATCGTACTTACGAGATTTGCACTCGACTGTCTTAAACTCTCGCATAAGAGAGAGAGACCAGCACTTAACAACTTCCTTCACCTCTTCAATTGAGTGGTACCTTGCACCCTGGATAATTTCATTCTCACTGCAATCCGAAGGCCAGCTACATCCGTCATCTACGACAAGATGACTGAAGTCGCTGCTTACCCAATCTTGAGGCACATCATCGTCATCATCAGACGAATCGGCATTCATTGCTTCATCCAATTCACGTTCTTCGTCTTGCAGCTGTTCAACAATAAAGGGTATGTTCTCCCCCTCATCAGCCACGCATTGAGGTGCTGCGGTGCCACCTGCCTCAATGTTTGCCTCCTCGACTTCTTCATCAATATTTTCATCCCCCGGACCAGCTTCAATGTTTATCAAAGGAGGGTTTTGGTGCACACTGACAAGGAGTACCAGTGGCCACTGCCAATGACTTGCATTTTGCAGATAAGTTAGCCAGTTCTCGTTGCTTGCAAGTGGCATAAGCTCCCAGATCAAAGCGTGAGTGGTACGATTTATGACGCATTGAACACTCACAGTGTGTGTCTCCTGATTAATCCTTAGTCCCCTCATTAACCAGTTGCATAGGGATTCAAATGTCCTCTCGTGCGGTCTGGTAATTCCTCTGACCGCACAGTTGAATTCACTTAAATCTACCCCATTCGGCCCATAAATCACATTTCCTTCTCCATAATATATACTGAAAATACCCTTCTCGGAAGACATATCTGTCAATCATTAATAAACTAGTTATACTACATATTAATACACAACGAACGACGATCCTAAATTTCAGCGACTCTCAGATTATATTTTACAGATTCTAAACTATTCAGATTATAAATTATACTAAAAACAAATGAAAATACTAAAACTATTCAAAACATAACTACTATAACAAATATTTCCTAAATTATAGCTATTTTCAAGTACTTATATGGCTAGAACGAGAATATACCTCAAAATCGACGCGTGGACAGGGCTTCGCCGCTTTCTCTTCTCTCTTCCTCTTCTCTCTTTCTCTTTTTTCTGATTTTTGCTGGATAAAATGGCATTTTTGAGGCAGGTTGGGGCTTAAATAGCCGGTGGGGGGACCTCCCGCCCGACCAAAGGGCGGGATGCCTCCCGCCCGCTAAACGGGCGGGACGCGTGGGGCCCGGGACATCCCGCCCTTTGGTTGGGCGGGATGCCCTCCCAGGGACCTCTTCGCAAATAATTTATTTGCGAAGAGGCCCTCGGGTGACATCCCGCCCTCTGGGTGGGCGGGATGTCCCGGGCCCCACGCGTCCCGCCCGTTCAGTGGGCGGGAAGCACCCATTTCTCTAAATTTTCCCAACGGCCACCCCTTTTTCGAATTTTAGTTTTTTTTTATCCCTTTTTTAAAAAAAATTCGCACGGTGTCAGCCCGTCCTGTCAAAATTAAGGCCCAGAGACCAGTACGTAGTCCAAAAAAGAAAGGGAGACAAGAAGGTCCGTGAAAACCGAAAAGATTACATGACAGGTTAAAACACACAACTAACCGAGCCTTCAATTAGGTCAAGAAAAGATTACGTCTATGCTCAAGAACGAGAAGACGAATGTTCAAATGGGAACTTAAAAAGGAAAAAAGAGCGAGACGAGAATGATGTCAGTTAGTGAATGATGCAGCTGCTCCAAGCCCTAGGAGCTGTAATGACCGATGAATGCCTACCATTATATTTCTCCTCTGTCAGGGGATCTAACTAGGGGCATCAGATAGATTCAGCCTAAGTGCATTATCAAGAATCTCTTTGGCTGCACTCTTATATCAATAGTGGCCAGGCAGCAAATGTCTTTTTCACGTTCAGCTTCATTTGACTTCGCTGCAACTCTGAAGATTGGAAAAAATCAGCTTTGACTTTTTCATGGAATCAATTCCCCATTGCATGAGTGTAGTCTTGCAGTCACTCGTGCAGGGGCCACCAGGACTGAAAACACAATCTGAAATACCATGCATGCATTGACCTGCATCGCTGCTGGCAACTCAATCTGAAATTTGCGGACCATGCAAGCCATTGGTGTCGTAATCCGGCCTGCATGCATGATCCAGAGCAGAGATGAACCCTCCGCGCGCTCATTTTGCGGATCGGAGCGCCGGGAGGGGCGGCGTCTTCGTTCGAATCACGCAGCGCAGCGCCGCCGCCGGCCGCCACACTGACTGCGTTTGCGTCTCGCGGTTGCGACCCCACCACCCGCCGCGCGGAGAAGCAGGCGCGCCCCCGAGCGGAGGAGATGGCGCAGGCCGATGCCGCCGCCTTCTTCCGCGACGCTCCCCCGCGCGTCGTCATCGAGATCATCCGCCGCCTGCCTGCGAGGTCGGTCCTGCGCCTCCGCTCGGTCTGCAAGGTCCTGCGCGACGTCACGTCCTACCAGCCCCTCCTCGCCGCCGTCCACCTGCTCCACCTGCCGCAGCCGCTCATCTGCTTCGGCCGCGACGCCTTCCCCGACCGCTCAATCCGGTTCAGGGACTACTGCGTCGAGGCCCTCCACCTCCGCTCCGACATGCTACGCCCCGTCCTTCGGTTCACCGACAGCGAGTACTACGACTTCATCGACAACATCCAAGGTGCCGACGCGCCCCCCATCTACGCCTTCACCAAGGACCACATCTACTACGGCGACGGCGAGGAGGTGGGGGACGGCCAACACTATCGTCCCCGGATCACGGTCCACGGCTCCATCGACGGCCTCCTCCTGCTCTCCTTCATCAACATCTGGTACATCTGCAACCCCGCGACGCGCCAGTGGGTCGCCCTCCCGGACCTCAGCAACTGCACCGTGATTGGGCTCTACGCGCACGTCTCCTCCGGCGAGTACCGTATGCTGGTCCACACAGGCCAAGATGATGGGGCGACCTGGACTCGCTACTACGTTCTCAGGGTCGGCGCTGAGGAGGCCAGGGGCATCGGGCGCCCCATCCCGCCGCCGGCGACCTTGCACGTGGGGTCGTTGAGCATCGGGCTGGATCCTGTCTCGCTCTCGCCGCCCGTTCAGCTCCGCTGCAACTTGCACTGGCCGCCGCAGGAGCGCCAAGGGTACCACATGCTGGTGTTCGACACGGAGGCCGAGGTGTTCAGCTGGATGAGCTCTCCCAACCCCATCAGAGAAGGGAGCACGCAGCTGCTTGAAATGGATCGCAAGCTCGCCATGTCCGTCTCCAAGGTCGGCAGGCCAACGCTAGAGCTCTGGCGTCTAGAGGATTACCGCAACGAGATTTGGGTCCAGATATACCGGATCAGAATCCCAGTGATGGAAATACCTGATCTGCATTATATAGACTGGTTTCCACATGTTGTCTCACCGCAAGGGGATGTGCTGATCGAGTGCTCGAACAAGCTGCTATTGCACTGTGACAGGAATGGGAATTTGCTTCGGAAGTTTCAGTTCCGTGAGGAGGCACCGGTGGTTAGGCATGCCCTGAAGGAGACCCTTCTTCCTCATGCTATCTTTCGGGAGCCCAAGATTGCCGATGGTGATGTTGAACCGCCATTCTTCGAGGGGCTCTAGTTCGTGCTGGTGGTTGCATTTTTCAACGTCTGCGCTATGCATGCTACCGCGCAGTCTCTGTAGATGAAGCTGGAATCAACTAGCTTTTCTTTTCCCATTCTCTGAAGGTAGGGATAATCATGATCATGATCATGATCAGATGTTCACATTTCTCTGTTATATTCTCCAGCTAATACTCTGCATGCATGCTGGATGTTTGCTCAACTCTTGGACATGAATTTGAAAGAGTGAGGTGCTGCTGTTGAGTAGGCTGGCTGTAATGCATGTTTGTTGTTTTTCTGAAATTTTCACTGATGCAAATGCTCCAACTAAAACTCCGTTTGTTTCGCATTTAAATTTTAAATGTAATGTGTCTCATCACAAGAATCTGCTGCCAAGGCAAGCTATAAACACTCTGCAGCGAAATATTTCCAACTTCTACTAGAATAAACGGGACAAACATTGTTCCAGGCGGGAGTTTAAAGCTGTCGCGGCAAAACGGATACGAGGGACTGAGCCATTCTAGTGAAATAATGAGGTTTTCCAGAAGATGTGCAACATGATGCCGTGGCCGTGACGTGACCGCTGACTTTGGATCATCACAGTGCAGACAAGCTTTGGGTACACAAGTAATCAAGAGTTGCCAGAGGGCAACAAAGCTTGCCCCCGACGCGATGATACCAAATTCGCAGAATTCACTCTGATACTAGACCCATAAAACATGGGAATAAACAGCTAATTTATTATCAAGGCCGGCTGATCCTCTCATATTCAATGCTACGTGAATGCATTTTCTAGCTGCACCACACCACCATAAGAATTCCCCCCCTTTACAGAATGATGAGCCTAACATACAAGGAAAAAATTCCTGATGCCCACAGCAACAAAAGGCCAGCATGGCGGTCATATATGCAAAGGATGGACTCGACAGGGTGCCAAAATGACGCGAACGAGCCCCCCACCACTGGAGTCCACGCTTCACAGGTTAGACCAATCAAGGATGCCAGAGAATGTACACCGCGATGCAAAGAGTCCTCACAAATGGCTCGGCCGCCTCTTGCCAGTGTCAGTCCTCTGTCGCTTGGCTGGCTTGGCCCACTGGATGTCCCCAATGCCGGGTGTCGAGGAACTCCCCCCATGATCTGAATGCGCACCCCAAACAGTAGAATGCATCGACTGCTGGGACGGATGCGCATCCCTTTGGAATGGCATCCTGGCACCTCTAGGTGAGGGCACTGGGCCCAGCCGCCCAGGGTTGGTTGGTGAGAGCGGCCCAGCTCGGCCTGAGCTAGATGGAGAACCAATGCTGTTCCTTGGCCGTTCTTGTCTTTTCTTCTTAACAATGAACATATCGCTTGGGTGCAATAACCCAGCACCATCCGGGAGTTGATCCCTGCTGCCAGATCCAGAATGCCTCGAATCTCTATCAGATCTGGAACTGTGAGGCCGGCTAGGAACCTCGCTAGGCTGATTATGCCTGCTATGTCCCGAACCATGCTGCTCTGCTTCACTGGTGCTAGCACGCCGCTTATGGCCCAAAGCAGCGTGCTTTGTCGACTGCCCAGCAACGCCACTTGCAGCTCCTCCAGGATTCGAAAATGACATCGCATTCTTAGCTTCGCTGAAGTCTGAGTCTGGGAAGGCAATCTTCATTATGTTGAAAAATAAGTTATGGAGGGTCTCAGCTTCTATCCGGACCTGCATTTTTAATTGGAGTAAATTAATATTCTATTAGGCTACAACACCAACCACAAGTTCAGAACTAGTAGAAGCACAGATGACAAACATAACCAATGTTTGATGCAAAACAGTAGGACTACCTCATGCCTATAGCTGAAATGCTGAACCACACTCTTCAACATCTGCTGCATGTCCGCTATGAACTCGGTTACAGCGCTATACTCGAATCCATCAACTCGCTGTTCAATTTTCTGTAGGTCAAGGGTGCTACCAGCTGGACCTCTGAATGAGGAATTTTCATTCCTCCTCCACCAAGAAGATATATTAGGTATGATTTGATGACCCTCTTTGTCAATCCTCCTCCATAGCTTGCTTATCACATTCTTGCACTGCAGGTATTCAGGTCGAAAACAGCTTCAGCTCAGCCATATGGGATAGTGTATATATACAAAAGGGTAAAACATAACGAGCCAATGACAAGCCAAAGGAACAAAAGAATCCCTGCTGAGACAATATTGATAAATACTATATGGCATGCCAAAGAAACAGAACGAGCCACAAAATAATGCTAAATGTTAAATTCCAATTGCATACGTATACAGCTAACAAAAAAACACTTCCACTGCATGCGACCCAGATGTTAAAATATGTAGCACATTAAGCATAACTTGTCAAAACTAAAATTATTTTTTGCAAAAAGGTGCTTTCATGATAAAGCTTTTCAATTCTACAGATAATTCCTCCAGAGAATCCCGTTCAATTTGAAGAACATTTAATAGAACAAATCACCATAAATGCAGTACTGCACAAAGAGCGTAAGTTTGTGTGCATACCTTTCTTTGCATACTGTCAGACATCTTTGTGCCGCGGTACTCTGGGGAAGCAGAGTCAATGGCCTTACTGCTCCAATTTTCCTTGGAGCGTTCAGCAGATCCTTCACCAGATCCAGACAAGTAAGTCAATTTCCCTGTCCTAGAAGCAGGCGAAACCTTCTTAGATGGCATGTTGCGCTTCTGTTTGACTATAGGATGAACTGCGTCTTGCTGCCTGGCAGCTGGATCAGCAAAAGGATGGGCACCTAGGTCAGACTTAAATTGTGAATTATAATCACAATCTCCTTGAAATGTAAGATGAGTACCACGCTGGGGGAAGACCCCTTCTCCGCCAGATCTATCTTCCTGCTTTTCTGCATTAGGTCTTGGACGAACACGGATACTCCTTTTGCGTTTTATTTTTGGTTGCAACACCTGCTCATCCTCACCGTCATCACGTTCATGATTCCAGCTCCCTGACTGCTGGAGGTCCATATGTGAGTCACCTGACATTGCAATCTCACCTTCCTCTAGGTCATCAGGCTGCAAATTACCAGTTAAAAGTATGATGAGCTAGTTAACTAACATATAAATTCAAGGAGAAACAAAAAAGACATAACAACAATATGTCAACACATACAGTTCTCCTTGACAAAGAACCAGGGCGGGCATCCAGAGCAGATAGGGACCGCAATTTTTTTGAAGATGAGGAAGGTGCAGGTGGTGGTAATCTCCTGCTTCCAGAAGAAGAACCTGTGGAACCAGCTTCTTCCATCCTGTTAGCTTTTCTGCTACCTAATCCATCAGTAAAATTGTACCTGCCATCATGGATAGGCTCTTCTTCCTCTGATTCATCCTTGTTATCAGGTACCGAATCATCATTGTCCTCTTCATCTTCGAATTCCCCTATTTCCCCTTCATCAGGCAGGGGTGTGGTGATATTCCTCTCTTCAGAATCTTCATCCGATTCTTCAAGATCTTCATCATCAATCTCCCTGTAGATGGAATACTTGCCAGTACCCTTTGGCCGACCCCTTCTCTTCTCAGGTGTATCATTAGTGTCTAAAGCAATGCCACCAGACGACATATTTCTAGACGGCTTTTTGGATAGACTTGCCACAACAGCATCTACTTCAGTAGAGCTAACACGAAGCCACTTTGGAACCTGATGATGTTTCATCATATCCCCTGTCCAATCAAAGTCTTCATCCATCTGATCAAAAAGTTCAACTTCACGTTCAGTCCTAGCAATCATTCGGTTCACTTCCTGTAATGAAGGCACGTCATGAACAGTTTCTTGATATCTCTCTTCATCATGCAGGAGTGTCTCTAAAGTCGTCCGCCTTTCCTCATGGGTTGTTCTTTGATCAAAACGACCAGCATTAATGACCTCATCTGCCATATCAATTTTGTATTGTTGGATATTGTTGCGGATGAGACTCTCAATTGATCCCATGTACCTATCTTTCCCAGCAAGATCATCCTCCAAATCTCCACTCCCTCCATTTCTCAACTCATCCTCTTTGTGGTAACTAGATATGTTATCAACAACAGCCTCCATGTAAATAACCTTCACCTCCCTAGTCTGCCCTATACGATGGGCCCTAGCAACTGCTTGCTCTTCGTTTTGTGGATTTGGATCAGGGTCATATATTACAACAGTGTCTGCGCTCTGAAGATTCAGACCCCTACCAGCAGCACGAATACTAAGCAAGAATATAAAACAATCAGAATTAGGCCTGTTGAAGTCAACAATCGCCGACTCTCGATCTTCCAAGCTTGTTGTTCCATCAATTCGCCTGTAAACAAGTCGCCTCCATTGCAAATAGTCTTCCATGATGTCAAGAAGTTTTGTCATTGTGCTAAAAAGGAGAACACGATGGCCTGCCCTATGAAGCTTAATTAAAATTCTATCAAGATTCCACAACTTCCCGCAAGATCTGATCATAAAATCTTTCCCATGATTCAAGAATGGATATGACAGAAGAGGATGGTTACAAACTTTTCTTAGCTCCATGCACTTGTTGTTGAGGTTCTTGTATGTCTTGAACTGGTACATGGGATTTCTTTGTGCACGTTGTTTCTCATCTTCAGGATCAACTCTAATAGTACCAGTAGATTTGATCCAATCATATATAGCTCCTTGAATGGCAGACATTCTACACCTCAAAACAATAGAATCCTGCAACAGCATGCCGGATTAATAATGTTGCAAACTTACCAAACAAATTGACCAATGAGTGACATGCGAAAAAAGGATAGCACCTTCCGTGGAAGTGAGCCTTCAACATCTTCCACACGCCTACGTAGCATGAAAGGTTCCAAAATCTGATGCAGCCTGTGAATGATTATTACTTTCTTCTCTGTCTCAAGCCAATCATCTTCTTCTTCACTATGTGTCTGACCATCCCTCTGAAATGGCTTAGAGAACCAATCTTGAAATGCCTTACTACTGTCAAATACTTCTGGAAGCAACAGGTTCAAGAGGGACCAAAGCTCCTTGAGATCATTCTGCAATCAATTCCCAAATGCATTAAATAACTACAAAAAACTACAACAAAAAAGGTGCATTAATGACATGATAAAATAGCTATACTGGTAAAAAAGAGAAGGGGCTCCTATCATCAGTACTACCTCCATCCCAGAATATAGCTATCTTTAGATTTTCTCTAAGTCAAACCTTTCAAACTTTGACTGTAGATGGTAAAAAAAACCCATAAAGATTGACAATATAAAAACGATATTAGTTTTTTCATAATGAAACCAACTATCGTAATATGTAACATTTTCTATTTAAAAGTAATCATTTTTGGAAATATTATTGATCAAAGATGAAAATGTTTGATTTTGGCTAAGTCTAAAAGTTGTTATATTTTGGGATGGAGGTAGTAGATTATAAAGCGAGCCTCTTTTTTTAGTAAAGCTATGCTGGCAACAATAGCAATACACATTTATCTGGTTTACCTGTAGAGGAGTACCAGTGAGAAGGAGGCGCCGTTGGCAGCGATAGCGATCAAGATCACGCGCCAAGACTGAGTCTCTGTCCTTCATCCGCTGCGCCTCATCAATTATAATGTACTTCCAATCAACCCTTGAAAGCTTGGAACGGTCAAACATAACAAATTCATATGTTGTTACAAGAACATTAAATTTCATGGCCATAACCTCCTGCGAGACGAGTCAAAAATTAGAAGCAAAATTTTTACAAGAGCTAATACAAGAAAATACGCATGTATTTGCTATAAGATAGCTTATCAATGCAAAGTAACAGAATGTGGCAAGCATTACTTTCAGTCAAGGAATAAACAGGGATCAACTGATAAGAGCAGCCATTCAACTAAGAAGATGATACCCCTGTACTGCACAAAAATGCACCTGTACAGGGACTGATATAGACCGATCTAGAAAACTAAAATGGAATCGCGTACAGCATAATTTAACTTACTCCAAATAGTTTAAAGCATGTTTGCTGATGTGTTCTTATATATTTAGGATGGATACAGTTGACATGAAAACAGATCCAATAAAAGGTAAGCACTGTATGCAAAATAAGGGTGATGATACTAATTTAGTAGGTGGTTCCTTCAAAATCAAACAGTGCATGATTATGGCCCATCCCCTTCTAGAAAGTTTTCAAACTAAGAGATGGCAGGGCAAGTCATTGGAATTGATTGTGTTTGTTCACAACAAGAAATGTATCAGCAATTTTGCTAAAATAAAATGCATGTACAAGCTTGACATATGAAAAGCTACCAGAAGAAAAGGTAGCTTACTTGAGAGAACAGCTTCTGCCTTTGGTCCTTTGCACCAACGTAAAAGATGCAAGATGCTGATGGCAGCCAATTTAGCAGTTCACTCTGAACCAAGAACAGATATCACAGCAAACTTTAAGTTTCTACAACAAATACAGTATCTAGAAATGGAAAGTAAAAAATAGCTCCTCAAAGCATGAAATGACATGGAAGACATACCTTCCAATTGACCAAGACAGCATTTGGCACTATTATGAGATGTGGGCCATAATTCCCTTTAAACTCCATCAGGTATGCGATCAATGCCATAACCTGTGATAACAAATAGCGCAGACATACAAATAAACTAGCAGCATTGGATTGAATGAAAAGAGGAAGCATTGATGATAAGAAAAATGTTGTGATATAACAGGAGTACAGCAAGCAAACCAGAATAAGAAAGGGATGCTACACACCTGCACAGTCTTGCCGAGACCCATCTCATCAGCCAAAATACCGTTCAACTTATTATTGTACAAAGAAAGCATCCACTGTAGGCCCACCTAGATAACCAACAAAATGAATTTTAAATCTCCTGTGACAGGACATTAATACAAAGAAAATGAATATTACTTCAGTTAAAAGTAGACATCCTACCAGTTGGTAGTCCCTTAAAGTTCCTGCTCGCAACAGTGATGGCTGCTTGGTAACACTTTCACTAACAGCATGAGCTAAATTGTAGTACCTAAAAATATGAAAGAGGTATAAGAAAAAACTTATTAAGAGTGAAAAAGTATGTTTTGAAGCTAATCTGATAAACCCTACCGCAAATAGGGGAAAAAATGCAGGCTCCAAAAATGCAGCATAAATTTACTCCAGGTTCATATCTAAATTCTAAAGTAAAGAAACAGCAACTTGGAAAAAAAAATTCTGATACAAGTACATTTTCAACTTTGTCGATTTCTTACTTGTTAACTGATGTATTATCCCTTGGTGCATTCATCTCAGAGAATGTGTTCCTTATCATAACCTCCTGACCAGCACATTGTGCAGCAGCCTTAACTTCTTCCTCAGATAGACCCTGTAAAACAAGAAGCATGTTCATGTATAGGACTAGCAATAAGGAACCTGGTTACATGCAGCAGTGAGGCACAAATGCTTTAGATAATGTCTACAGGAAGCTTTGCTATTCAGCGATAAGAAACCAAAAGAGGAGGGGGTAGGGGACAAAGCTGTTTCACTAGCCCAAAGCGAAGAGTGTCAAATACCTGTGCCCGTGCAGCTGCAGCTGCAGCATTTGCTGCTTCTTCTACTTGTTGCTGACTCTTGGCAGCAGTTATTTTTCCTCCAAGCTTATAAAGGTACTCTTCAGTCTGAGTCAGGAAAGAAGATAGAACATTGTATCTTTGAGCTGCATCACCAGGAACACTAGTTTGCTGTTCCAACAAAATTTGACGGTATCTTTCCACATCATTGTTTTTCAATGCCTCCATTCTTTTGTTCCTATCATCATCTTTCCTCTTTGAGAATTCTCGCAACATCCTTTCATGGTACTTGGCCACCCCTCGATTACGAGTTATTCGAGCATCACGAATGGCCCAATGTGCCTCCAAAAGCTTCTTGCGCCACTGGAAAATGGATTTCAGCTGCTTCTCTCTCGAGGCTTTCTGCATCTGCTGAACTTGTCTTGCAAGCTCAAAACGTTGACGTTCACATTGTCTGACAAACTTTCTGTATATCCTATCTGGCATTGCCATTATTTCTTGTTGCTCATGCTCAACTTCATCTCGGAGCCGAGCCTGATGTTCTAGGAGTTTGAGCTTCTTTTCTTCAATCTGTAGCCTCAAGACAAGATCAGGCCGGATTCTTTTCCTCTCTAGATTAATAGCAAGCAAACCACTTATCTTTTTTAAGTTATCCTCACGTTTCTTACCAAGAACTATCATTCCTTCCTGAGCTAATAAATCTTTCACATCATAACCTAGTGACAGATTACTGTTGTAATTTGCAGGTCCCAAGGAATCGTGCCTCCTAGTGAAGGATGGGAAATCGAATAATGGACCATGGTATTTTCTGGGAACATCTCTTGGAACTGGGGCACTGCTTGTCGAGGCCGCCCTTTTTGTCTGCTCAGCATCTACTGAATCACTTTCTGCTGGTAAAGATTTACCCCTCTCAGCATTGTAATCACTTCTCCCAGGTGTTCTCTGGATACCCCGTTCTAGATCCTGCTCGGATTTAATCACAGTATTGTTACTATGCTCTGGTACTGAAACTGGTCCAATTTTAAGAGACTCTTTCGGAGAAGCTTTCATCACTTGCATGGGACCAGGACCACTGGCAGGACTAGCTTTGTCTTCTGAAGCAGAAACTTCCACCTTTGGTAAACAGGGTCCCTTCAACAATGCCTGTTTTTCAGGAGCTTTATCACCAGTCTCCATTTGCCTTCCATGTTCATCCACATTGCTTACACCAGGCCTTTCGCGGTTAGGCGTTGCCTGAGGTCCAGAAATCTGCTGCCCTTGTGAATCAGGAGGCCGTCCAGTTACAATTAATTCAAGAACTTCTGGTGGGAGTGTACGATCACCACGCTGATATCAAGGGACAATAAAAGGAGCAAAAAAGAAAACCGCAATGATATTAGATTGATCAGCTGAACCGCATCTTAAAATTACGGGCTGGATCTCATAAACATAAACAAAATAGACTTTTAAGGTTTATCTTTATTGTACCTTTAAACGCCGAAAAGCTAATATCTGAGCTTTCAGTACATGAAGTTGATTTTTTGTGAAACCCGTTTGCCCCGTTTGCGGCCGGGCACTTGGAGTTGGGGCCTGTGACCCTCCTGTTTCGCCAGGGGTTGCTGTAGGGGCAGCAGCTTGGTTAAGCTGCTGCATCTGTCTCGCATGCTGCATCTGCACCGCTTCTGAATTTGCAAGGACATTTTTTGGATTGGATTGCTCAGGAACCTTATTCACATGCCCAGAACTCTGTGGGATATGCATCGTCTGTGCACCATTACCCACTGTCATAGGTGGCCTCACAGCATTTGAGCCATCCCTGTTATGGGCAGATAACTGTTGTTGCAACTGCAAGTTGCTCGAATTCACTATCTTAGCCTCTTCTCCACCAGAAACTGAGCTCGGGGGAATGGGCTGCCTAGCCTTCAATGGGGCACCCTGACTGGCAACATTGCCATGCCCTGGGGCATCGCTGTTCATTTGCGAGGACGTTGCTTGCTGCTGCGCAGCCATACTTGCCTCATTTTGCTTCTGCATGGCTGCCATCCTGCTGGACTGCCAGATCGGCAGGAGTTGAGAAATCGCACTCATGTTTGCAGGATTGGACAGGTCGAAGTTGTTCTCCTTTGCCCAGGCTTGGATGGCTTGAAACTGCAATGGCGTTAATGGGCCACCACCGGCACTGCCCATGCCCACCTGGCCTTGCATTGGCTGCATGGGCCTGATCATACCCACTGACGGCAACTGCTGTCCAGGTACTCCTTGAGGAGGCATAGGAGGCCTCATATCACCAGTTCTTTGCTCATTACTGCTTGGTTGTCCCTGCTCTTTCTGCTTCTCCGACTGCTGAATATGTTCAGCCTGTCGCTTAAACATCTGAAGGGCCATAAACTCTTGCATCTTGGCAGGGTTGTTAACCATATCTTGGTCTCTTGATGATGACCCCGGCATATTCATCTTGGCCTGCTGCTGGAGGAGCATACCCTGGGCCACCTTCTGCTGCTGCTGCTGCTGCTGCATCGCAAGCTTCAGGTATTGTTGCTGCATTGCCACCTGGTTGTGCATCTGACCTCCAACCATGCCCTGTGGTCCGCCAGATAGCGGCAGGTTCCTCTGACCCTGGAACGGTGGCATTGCGCTGGAGGACTGAGGGAAGCTACCGCTGCCGCCTGGTCCCATCATGCCAGGTGGCGCACCGGATTGGTATGCTTGCTGCTGTTCGTGGTGATGCATCATTCCCTGCAACAGAATGTGACCCGTTCAGAAGTCTAAAACCTCGCAAAACCAAGAACCGAAAAAACCCAGTTGTAACACAGCATCAAGACAACAAGCAAACAAAACCGATTGAATGGTTGGGATTTTCTAAAAGCAAACAAAAATTCGCATCAACCACACTAAAGAGCAGAGGTTATCCAAATCACTCGGGGAAAAAAAACAAACTGAATTGAGACGGGATCAGAATCAGACAACAATTCTAAATTGAAACCGGGGACTACACGAAACCCCACGGGCTGGGGAACCTGGAGACACACACAACACATGCAAACCCAAATCGAAACGGAACCCGACCAGCGGAAGAACACCATGGGACAAGACAAGACAACCAACCAGCCGCACTGACACTCCTGCGCTGCGGGAGGGTTGAGAAGACCTCGTTGCCGTTTGCGGCAGGCCATGTAAAGACGGGAGGGCTTTTCGCCACGGCCGCAAGATTTTTTTCCCGAATCCCAACAACCACGCGCGCGCAGGCGCACGGTTCCCCACCAATCACATCGCCCCCGAGAACAAAAAAAACGACCACCCAAAATAAATTCGAATCCCACAGAGCCGGGGTGGGGCAGACAAGGCAAGGCCTACCTGGCTCCTAAACCCTAGCTGCTGCTGCTGGGACTGCTGCTGCGCCGACGCCGGGGTCCCCGGCTGCGGCTGCTCCGGCCGCGGCGACGTCGCCGGGGAGCTCCGCGAGCTGCCGGAGGGCCCCCCGCTGGGCTGCATGGTGGCAGGCCCGGGGGTCCCGGGAGGGCGCGCAAGCTTCTAGATCTGGCCGATTCGGGGTTCCCTCATGCGTCCGCGGCAGATCTAGGTCGACCGGGCCCGCGCGGCGCCGCGGGTCGCCGGATCGTCGCCGGAGATGGCCCCCCGGAGGCGGGCTGCGGGGCTCCGGTGGCTGGTGGGGGCAGTCAAGCCCTAATCCGGGTTTGGGAATGGAGATTTCTGTGTCTTTTGTCTCCTTGGATTCGACTGGTTTTTTTAACGCGAGAAGCCGGGGAAGGGGAAGGAGACCCAGTTTGGGTGCTCGGATCTTAAATTATATCGAGCTCGAGGGTCTTTAAGTTAAAAGGGAGATACAGGGATATTTTCATGGAGCCCCTCAAAAAATTTATAAATTTATACTGAGCCTTGTGACCATGATCTTTTGTGGCTCGGGCAGCTTGTCCGAGCTAATGGCATTGTCCTAACCAGGTTACTTCTTTCCTTAAAAATTGGGATAAGTTTGGAATGGCACAAGGCGACAAGAAAACGGTTAAGATTTAGAGTTTCAAGGACAGCGGTATACTCCATATAGCACGTCTGAGCGAATGGTATTAACTTAAAGTATTAGTAGGAGTGTTGAATTCCGCATGAGAATTGGATTGCCATAAATATACGACAATTAGTATCCATTTATTTGTTTTTCGGTTTTTTTAGACTTTTGGATCCCACCAACTAAAACAACTGTTACCTCCTGTTTGGATCGAGTGACGAAAATAACGGGGAGGGACTAATAAATGAGGGGCAGGCCCACATGACTTCTCCTTTTAGCTCCTCTTTGGGGAGGGACTAATGGAACTAAAACGTATAAGTCACTTTTAGTTATTTTATTTGGAACTTTAGTCTATAAGATGGGATCCAAACAGAGCCTAGGTCACAGCTCATTGTGGTACTACACCACAACCATGGAGTAAAGTCATGATCATGTGAGTAATTAAAAGGAGAGGGATGGGCAACAAACTCCTTGGCAGTTCCTAAATGTACATTATGGTGAAGTAATTTTGATCTTTTTCTGTGGAGATCTCCATACATTTTTCTTTTCAGAAAAAAAAAGATTTCCATATATTTCCACGTGGAGATTTCCGTTTGTATCATGGTTACACCGAAACACTGTCGTTGCCGGTCCCAAACCCGCGATGAGAAAATGTGGAGGGTTGTGTTAGGTTTGGCGAACTAGCGTAAAAAATCAGCCACTCTAATGGAAATGAAACCCATAAGAAATTCGTTGGGGCGTAACCCTCTTAGCGACGCGCTACATCAGAACCCGGGTGTGGTGTTAAATGGGCAAGGGTCGCGTCGTCATCCCCTTAGGGGCGCGTCGTATCGTGATCCGGGTACGATGATAAGTGAGCAAGGGTCGGGTCGTCGCAACCTCTGTGGCGCGCTACATCTGCGCCCAGGTGTAGTGAAAAATGAGCAAGAGTCTTCGCATTTCTCTCGACGGGTGCGAAGGGTAAGGAAGCTAGCCGAGCCAACTAGGATTCGTCTAGGTAGTTGGAACGTAGGGTCTCTAACAGGTAAGTTAAGAGAACTAGTCGATGTAGCAATTAGGAGGCGTGTAAATATTCTATGCGTGCAGGAGATTAAATGGAAGGGCCAAAAGGCGAAGGAGGTGGAGGGTTCTGGCTTCAAGCTTTGGTACACGGGGATAACTTCGGGTAGGAATGGTGTAGGCATCTTGATCGATAAGACCCTTAAGGATGGAGTTGTAGATGTTAGGAGGCAAGGCGACCGGATTATCCTAGTGCGGTTGGTTATTGGAGATTTGATTCTGAATGTGATCAGTGCCTATGCCCCTCAGGTAGGTCTTAGTGAGAGCTCCAAGAGTCAGTTCTGGGAAGATCTCGATAGCATGGTTAGTACCGTGTCTATCAGTGAGAAGCTCTTCATAGGAGGAGACCTCAATGGCCATGTGGGTGCGACTAATGTAGGATATGAGCGAGTACACGGGGGTTTCAGGTATGGTAGTAGGAACGAGGGGGGAGGATGTTTTGAATTTTGCGTTGGCCTACGACCTGCTATTAGCGAATACCCTCTTTAGAAAGAGGAAGTCCCATCTAGTGACCTTCCATAGTGGACAATGCTCGAGCCAAATCGATTTTATCCTTCCTAAGAGAGAGGATAGACGTGCCTGCTTAGATTGTAAGGTGATACCTGGGGAGTGTGTTGTCCCCCAACACAAGCTTGTGGTGGCGGATTTTCGTTTTTGGGTACGTGCCCACCGGGACAAACGTGCCAAGATTGCGAGAACGAAGTGGTGGAAGCTTAGAGGGGAAGAGGCACAAACGTTTAAGGAGAGGATGCTAGGCGAGGGGCCTTGGGAAGAAGGAGCAGATGTAGATGATATGTGGCTAAAGATGGCGACATGTGTTCGGAAGGTGGACTCAGAAGTGTTTGGTGTGAGTATGGGAGGCAAGCAGGAAGTGAAAAAGACTTGGTGGTGGAATGACGAGGTGCAAAGGGCTATTAAGGAGAAGAATGAGTGTTTCAAACGCCTTCACCTCGACAAGAGCGCAACCAACATCGAGGGCTATAGATTAGCGAAGAGGTGTGCAAAGCGAGCTGTAAGTGTATCGAAAGGTCAGGCTTTTGATGACGTTTATCAACGGCTAGGTACGAAGGAAGGAGAGAAGGACATTTATAGGATAGCTAGGACCCGCGAGAGGAAGACAAGGGACATAAACCAAATCAAATGCATCAAGGATGGGACAGATCGACTTCTGGTGAAGGATGAGGAGATCAAGGATAGATGGCGAGAATACTTTGATAAGTTGTTTAATGAGGAAAATGAGGGTCCTACCTTCGAGTTGGCCGACTCATTTGATGATACCAACAGACGCTTTGTGAGGAGGATTCAGGAGGCAGAGATCGGGGAGGCTCTGAAGAGAATGAAGGGAGGTAAAGCGATGGGTCTCGATGGCATCCCCATTGAGGTGTGGAGATGCCTGGGCGAGAGAGCGGTAGTATGGTTAACTAAGCTTTTTAACCTAATTTTCTGGTCAAACAAGATGCCGGAGGATTGGAGGAGAAGTATATTAGTACCGATCTTCAAGAATAAGGGAGATGTTCAAAGTTATACTAACTACCGAGGGATTAAGCTGATGAGCCATACGATGAAGTTGTGGGAGAGGGTTATCGAGCATCGTCTAAGAAGATTGACAAGGGTGACCCAAAATCAGTTTGGGTTCATGCCTGGGAGGTCGACCATGGAGGCGATTTTCTTAGTACAACAGTTGATGGAGAGATATAGAGAGGAGAAGAAGGATTTACACATGATCTTTATTGACCTAGAGAAGGCATATGACAAAGTACCGAGAGACGTGATGTGGTGGGCCTTGGAAAAACACAAAGTCCCAACTAAGTATATTACCCTCATCAAGGATATGTACAAGGATGCGATGACTTGTGTTCGAACATGTGATGGCGATACCAGTGACTTTCCAATTAAAATAGGACCACATCAGGGGTCAGCATTGAGCTCTTATCTATTTGTTTTGGTGATGGATGAGGTCACAAGGGACATACAAGGTGATATCCCTTGGTGTATGCTCTTTGCTGATGATGTGGTGCTAGTTGATGAGAGTAGAGCAGGGGTTAATATGAAGTTAGAGCTGTGGAGACACACGTTAGAGTCGAGGGGGTTCAGACTGAGTAGGACCAAGACCGAGTATATGATGTGCGACTTTAGCCCGACTAGGTATGAGGATGGGGACGTTACCCTCGAAGGTCAAGTGGTGGCCAAGAAGGATACTTTTCGGTACCTAGGATCAATGCTTCAGAAAGATGGAGACATTGATGAAGATGTTAGATATAGAATTTCAACCGGTTGGTTGAAGTGACGGCAGGCTTCGAGCGTCCTTTGTGACAAGAAGGTGCCACAGAGGCTAAAAGGTAAGTTCTATAGGACGGCGATTCGTCCGGCGATGCTATACGGTGCCGAATGTTGGCCTACTGCGTTGGTTCTGCGGACATACAAGAAGGGATAGAGTCCGGAACGAAGAGATTCGAGATAGGGTCGGGGTGGCACCTATCGAGGAGAAGTTGATTCAACATCGGTTGAGATGGTTTGGACATGTATAATGGAGGCCTCTCGAGGCGCCGGTGCGTAGTGGAGTTTTAAAGCGGGGCGATAATGTAAAGAGAGGTAGAGGTAGACCTAGACTGACTTGGGACGAGACGGTTAAGAGAGACCTTAAGGAGTTGAATATCGCTAAGGAATTAGCTATGGATAGGAGCGCTTGGAGATTAGCAATTAACGTACCTGAACCGTGACCTTTGTTACTTTTTGTTTAACCCCTAATTCTTCCTTTGGCTTGTGCCCTTTTTGTGTTTCTTATTCTTGTTTTCTGTGGGTTTCATCTCTAGCCTACCCCAACTTGCTTGGGACAAAAGGCTAAGTGGTGGTTGTTGTTGTTGTATCATGGTTACATCGAGACGACGACATCGTGTTTCGTAGGTGTACCCATAGACATCAAACGTAAGAACAAGTGTGAAGCGATGCCTCCCTGCGAATTGTGAAACTGTCTCGAAAAAAAACGTGTTATTTAGCTTTGCGTTAACGAGTACTGTACAGTAGCATTTTTGTATGGAAGGGCAAATAAGCGCGGGAGAATAAACAGATTAGGCCTCTGTTTTTTTTTACAGAAATCATACTGGCTGTACATCGCAGTCTCCTGAGTTGACACTGACTAGCTGTACACCTCGGGAAAAGGCAAGAAGGATCCTGCAACTGCCAGCTGTACATCGCAGGTCAACGGTTCTGTCGGACTGTCAACTGTTTGTTCTGGCGGCCAATGGATTGGCGCAGTTTTCGTGTCAGCTTCTTCTGTCAGTTATAAGTGTCACGTCACGCAGTGCATTAACTTCTAGGATTGGTCTAAAGGTGTGTTTAGTTCACCGGCCCCGCTGCATTAGATGTTTAGATGCTAATTAATAGTATTAAATATAGACTAATGATAAAATAAATTTCAAAACACTAGCCTTATTCGCGAGATGAATCTATTAAGCCTAATTAGTCCATGATTAGCTCATATGATGCTACAATTATGAATAAGTCTAGTCTTATGCGTTATGCAATTAGTTTTATAATTAGCTTATGTTTAGTTTTTCTAATCAGTATCCGAACATTTGATGTGACTGACATGGTTTAAAATAAATTCTAAGGAACCAAACAACCTAAACTAGGGCACAGGAAACAAGCTAGCTATTCCAACAGCCCTAAACTGAAGCTGGCAGACTGACAGCTGAAGTGCGTGAACACGACGACGATGAGTAATAAGGGAATGCATGCTTTTCAGAACCTGATGAAGCTGTTTCGTTCCATCCGAGTTCAGACCAGTCGTACTCGATCTACAAAGTGACTCAAAACTGATGAACTGACCTTGATGCAAATGTAAAAGCCCCGTCCAAGAAAAGTAAAAACTCGATTTTTTTCTTCTTTGAAGACTGTTAGTTGCTAATACTACTATTCTGCAAACTGTTGATCTTTCTTTCTTCATCTAAATTGATGGCCTAATGAACTCCTAGATTTACAACCCCGAACGGCTGGCTATTCGGCAATCTAGGGCGCTGAACAAATTTGCATCTTTAGAATGTTTGTAGAAGAAAAAAAAAGATGTATCTTCAGAAACCATAATAAGCAGGAAGGTCACAGCTGAAGCACTAGTGTATTTGTTCAGAACATACGGGTATATGTCACTCAAGTACTCAACGTGCTAGTACATGCCAAAGGATTCGACTTGCCCTGCAGAAGCGAGAAGCCACAGACGAGACGAACTGCGTAGGAATCAGATCCCCCTTCCTCCGCTCCGGCGTCCCCGCCGCCGCTGCCGGGGAAGAGCGGAAGCCACGGTGCCGCCGACGCGACGCCGGCAGCAGCTCATCATCAAGGCCGGCGATGCGCCAGAGCCTCCTGAGCAGAGCAGCATTGGCATGGCGGCCACCACCACCGTGCCAGGATCTATCTCATCTCATCTCATCTCATGCCTGGATCCAGATCGAGGCGTACTGGATTTATAGCTGAAGAGATTTGGGGCGAGAAAGAAAGAGAAAGAGGGGTAGATGGACACGAGTGAGTCGAGTCGAGGAGGGAGGGAGCATCTGCTTCGGCGGCATCTTCCATGGATATGCTCAAATAAATGCTTCACAGTTCACTCCACCTCCCTTCTCCTGGATCCCTGACGGCCTGACGCTGCCTGCCTTTTTTCTCGTTGGATCGTGTGCCGGCGGCGGGTGTTGTTCGAGGAATGAGCTTTTGTTCCTTTTCTCCCTCGTGGACCCTGCTAACACTACAGTGGAGCGCAGCGCCCCATTGGTGAGTGAGTGCTCTTCCTTTAGGGCCAACAAAGATGTTGCTTGCTCTTCTTTTGTTTTTGGCTCCTAGTACATACTAATCCTTTTCTTTTCTCAGCGTCAATCTTGACGGGATGGGCCCTGTCTTTTTGGTCATCAGGATCATTCCTTGCTTTGTTCCGGAGAATTCTGCTCATGAGCTAGTCGAGGTGTTTGGGCATGGTGCTGAATTGAACAAGTGGCGTGGCGTGGCGTCGTCCTAATTTAGCTACCCTCTTGGTTGTTGCATGGTACCCACCATCTTCAACTAAAATTGCGCTTAAAGCTGGGGGCATCTCAAATAAAGGTCTGTCGCGTGCTGGGGGTATACACGTAAGAGTAGTAGCATCATCTGAGAATGTTCCATGCCTGACACTCTCTTGATCCAACAGGGAAACTTATCGATTGTTACAGTCTGCAGGCGGACATAATACAGCTACACTTACTGACAAAAGGGTACGGTCGTAGTAGCAAGCACTTGAACTACTGCAGTAGCCAATGCAAAGCTAGTGGTGGATGGGTGAATTATTAGCCTAACATTTTCGCGAGACAGATGCATCAGTACTACGTTTCAGGCTTCCAGCAGCCCTGTGATAGGATCATAGTATATAGGAGTGCATCACACGGCCTCCGACTCCGAGGTCGCCGGCGGCAGCAGTGGCTGGCTGCTTCAGGCAGGAAGCAGCAGCAGCAGCTGCCTCATCACAAATGACTCCGGCCCATGGCTGCAGCCTCTGCAGGGATGGGGAAGGGGGATGTCATGTCCCCCTGTGTTCTTGGACATGATGACCTGCTGTACGTTTCTATCGTGCCCACACGACATATAATCTGGGCTCAGCTCTCTACTTTCTTGGCCAGATCAGAGCCCAGACCCCAGAGATCAGTTTGGTCTGGCAGCAGTAGCTGGCTGGTTGTTCAGTCGGCATGCAGTGGGGACACCTGACTAGTGCTCCTGCTTGTGAAAGCTGAAACTTCGTTCGTCTCTCATTCCAGTAACCACACACAGACACAGTTTATGTGAACAAGTCTTGGGGCAAAGTAAAGCCTGCATGTTTCAACGACATTGTCGTCCCTTTGGCCTTTGCAGCTGCTCTCAGGGCCGTAGCGAGGTGTACAGACATGCCTTTGCCCTGTTCAGTTCAGCAGGGACGCCGGGTGCGTGCCACGTGATGAGTAGTTGTTGACATCTGATCGCTGGGTCCTGGGTGCGAGTGCGAGGCACGTAAGCACCAGGCCGTCGAGCCGCCGCCGACGCAACCGGAGCTCCTCGCAGGCTTCGGTGTGCTAGCTCCATCGCCCTCGGCACTCGCAGGACCATGCTCGCCGAGTGACCACCAAGGCCATCGTACGCCGCCGCCTCTGCGGCGTTACGTTCACCCGCGCCACCAACGGCGCCTTGCTAGCTCGTCGACGGGCTCACCATGGTGCTGGTGCGCCGGGACGTGTTCCAGCTCGCCTGGGATAGTGGGATACGGCCGCTGGAGCAGGGCGGGGCGGCTGCCTGCCGGGGATGCGCGGCGACCGGTGCGTGGCGTGGGCGGCCGGCGCGGACTTGGTCGAGCGAGGAAAGGTTGGGAAGGGACCCTTCCGCGACAGCGCTTGTCAATCTCGGCGGGGCAAGCCTGATCCAACGGTCCATAACGAACCTAGGGGTGGACGGTGTTTCATTTACCGTCCAGCCCTGGGTGGTCCGCCGCCGGCGCCTGGCCGCCATCATCGGCGGCAACCACGCCGCCGTGACCTCTGTCACGTGATGCCGCGTATATGCAGGAGGTCCGCGAGGCCGTCGAGCTGCCGCCGGACTGCCTCTAACCTCTATACAGCCCGTCCCGCCTGGAACGGGAAGACGGCCATGCTCGCCAAGCAAGGCTGTCGCGCGCCCGCGACACCCGGCGGGATCCGTCCGCGTCAACAGCGTGGAGGTCGAGGACAAGCACCTCGGCGAGAGGCACATACTGGTGCACGATGTGTTCCGAGGCTTCAGGGAGACGGCACGCGCTCGCCGTCTGCGCCCGACATTGATTGGAGGGTGTGATGCGCATCGCTGAGAAAGTGAGAATCATGATTCATGAACAAATCCACGGCAATGGCTTCGAGGATCACGAACAAACTCCGATGAGATCGAGGGGGAGAGGTTGGTGGAGGTGGAGTGCGACTTGCGTGTTTGGCCCCGACCGGGATAAGGCGCCGCCATGATCGGAGACCTCCATGGAGACAGGCCAGCACTCTACTCTGAAAATACTGCCGTTGTTTCCTGCACCTTACCACCTGGATCTTGAGCCTGACAGACATCAACTCTCGCCTTTTGCTGCTGCAATTTTTGCCCTCTTCTTTGGTACGATAGCACATCTTCGACGGTTTACTTACGTACCCTGTCATAGCAGCCAAGCTTATCTAGGTCTCTCCAGCTACATCCTAACCTCGGAGTCACAATGTGTGCAATGGCATACATATGTTTTTTTTATAAAAAAAGTCACCAGGCATGGTAACTCAACATTGTGCCAAGCAGCAAGTGGCTGTTTCACTGCACACATTTATGCAGTGGAAGAGCTTTTTTTTTCTCGAAGCCATTGCATCGTGAAAAAAACTCTACAGAAAAAAAACCCTCTAAGACTTACATACCTCCGCAAACCATTATGACTAGTTAGGGCGATTCCGCGCGGGAAGGCTATATCTGACCTTTGACTTTGCTGTTTCCACCTCTGCTTGCTCTGATGCGGGCAAGTAGGAAGAAAGCATATCAAGGGCTTTCCAAGATGCTTTACAATATATTACAACATGTGATAAAGATAAAGTAGTGAAAAACTTTTCACTCTAGAAGTAAGAAATATATCTTCCGAAAGGCAAACGGGATTTATTCTGTAGCATGCATCCTGGTAGGACCATAAGGGCTGATTCACTTTCCAGACTAGAGACCCAGTGCCCTTTCTTCGAGCTTTCACTCATAGATTCTGACTGCTTCTGTTGAAAAAAAAGGCCAAAACATAACATAGTGATCCACCGCTTATTCGAGTTAGTACAGGAAAAAGAGCCAGATAAAATTACGAATTTTCGTAAACATGGTTTTTCTATTTAGTCGGTTCGAGCACGCTCATTAAACTAAAGAGTTCATTTTCCTATTTCCTCATTCAAGCACTAGAAAAACAAGAGGAATTTCAAGCCCCGAAGGAAAGATGATGGAAACAATGCACATCGACCAAGTAGCGACCGTTACCTTTGAGGATGAGGACCTGATAAACAGATCCGCTAATCATAATAAACCCTTGTATGTCAAGGAGCTTAACTTCACTTAAGTTGAGGTTGTGTTGTCTACAAACATAAACATTCTCCCTTTGAAGAAAATCACAAATGACATTGAGCGCAAGTCTATAGGGTCCATGGGTTCAATCAAAACTCTCAGAAAGCTCTGGGGGCAATTACACTGCCCATGCAATTCGGTTCAATTCCGACCTTGGTCAAATTCTATGTCATCGACGCCGGCACTTCCTACCAAGCCTGGGACCTTGGTTACATGAAAACTGAATGGTGCCCTCGACCTTGAACCTGTGTTTGAAGAAAATTACGAACAGAATAAGAGGCTACGCGCAGTACTATGCGGTGCATGGCATTGAAACAGAAGAAGAGCATGGCACCCGTCTCCCGAAAAGTGTGTAAGATGACCAGCCTCCTATGCCCCGATATGTTGAAAGGAAAGAACGTGGAGAAAGCACTTCCGATCAGGTGTGGTCAATTTGATAGCTGCCAGTTTGCAAAATTATGGTTGTCCTATCGGCGCTAGAAGAAACGTCCATACGCCCTTTTTAGGTATCTCTGCTTCAGACTGAAGTTTCCCACGTCTTAGAAGACATTGAAGCCGCACTAGCTATGTGCCAGTGCCACGATGATGATACAGCAACATTAAGGATCTCTATAAACAGAAGAAACTCAAGTGAAAGAAGCCCACCTACCCACTCTTCTTTCCCCCACCCACCTACCTTTCCAAGTACCTAGAGAAGGAAGGTGGGGCCTCGATTTCCTATGAGAAACCTACACCAGGAATAAGTACTATCATACCCTCCTTTTCTACTTATGCGGATCTCTCCAAAATTGTAAAAAAGCTTCATAAAAGACTGGGGTTTTTCTAGATCTGCTTTCATTCGTATGTTGACTTCATTCATCATCATAGAGATATACCTACACCACGAATAAGTACCGTCACACCCTCCTTTTCTCAAATTACTACGCATGCGGAACCCTTATTGTTGAGCACCAGATTGGGCAGGCCTGCTGCCGGCCGCCCACCGGACAGTCCGGTGGCTCGAGGTGGGACAGTCCGCCGCCACCGGATCGTCCGGTGGGGCTTACCGGACAGTCCGGTATGTGCGAGTCCAAGAGGAAACTCGCGATTTGTGCGGGATCTTCGAGGATTTTAACTTGTAACAGGGTCCAGACCTCCCCCTATATATATGAAGGGGTAAGGCCGATTGAAGGCATCCAATCGAACCCAAACACATTTAATCTACTATTTTGCATATCTAAACCCTAATCTCAATTTCTCTAGTTTCCCCAATCCCTTCTCTGATTCTCAGTCTAATTCTCGACTCCCTCAGGGCTATTCTGTCGGGTTTTATCCGGCTGCCCACCAAGGGGTATACCCAAGGTGGTAGGTTTTAGGTTGGGATGCGCCGAGATCAGGAACTCGAAGGTGCAGACAACACAAGATTTAGACAGGTTCAGGCCGCAATATGCGTAATGCCCTACGTCCTGTATGATGGTTTGTATTGCCTTGGTGTTGATCTGGTGATCTTATGTTTTGAGGGGGTCCCTGCCTGCCCTTATATATCCGGGGGGATAGGGTTACATGAATCCTAGTCTGATACTAACATGGAAATCATACTCAAGTACAACTCGAGTAGTTTCCTTCTGTATCGACTAGTTCTACTCCGCATGCGGGTAGAATACAACATAAATGAGGTACAGGACACGTCCTATCCCCTAGTCCAATACGGACTCTTTGATGTACACAGCCCCATGGCCCCGGGTCTGACAAGCCCCCGAGCTCTTCGTAGCTGAGTACTGCAGACTCTTCGAGTACTTCCGAAGCTGTCTTCGACTTCTTTCGAAGCTCCATCTTGATACTTCTCTTCGAGTACTCTTCTGACTGTATCGAAGCTATGAGGTGCTCATGCCCCGAATTTTTTCTTTTATATGGGGTGCGATGAACAATCGCACTCCATATGGAGTAGCCCCCGAGCCTCAGGTTGAATCAAAGAATCAAGCTGAGGGTCAAACTAGCCTTAAATCTTTCCTTCTTATCCTTCGAGTACTTCCGAAAAATAAGTAGTCGATGCCACGTGTCTTACAGCCCCCGAGCCTTGAGTCCAAATCTTTTTGGAAAAAAAGGATCCCAAAGGTCGTGGCAAAAAAGAGTTCCTTTTGAAAAATAAAGTCTAAAAGGAGGCAATTAGCAAAAATTAGACTCGAAACCCGAAAAACCTCTTTTTTCGGGACAACTAACCCAGAAAAAAATGGTGAATCGGGTAACGGTCACAAAAATCTGCCAAAAAACCGCCTGTATCCAATTAATCCTATTGCGCGATGCTTCATTTTACACACAGTAAACCACTGCCTGACCGCTGGTTATTTAACCTCGCAGTCAGTTAGGGTTTTTCCTGTGCCTTCAGATCTGACGCCGCCATCAGAGAGAAACAAAATCCCAATTAGAGTCTGACCTGCCCGAGCCCTTCCGCCACCTAGCATAGTCGAAGATCTTCGAGCCCACCGCCGCAGCCCCCGAGCCCTTGTGAAAACAACTCGTGGCTGCAAGGATTCGAAATGGCCCCGAAGAAAAACAACCAGAAGGACCTGAAAGAGGCGCAAGCAGCAACTGGAGAATGGGCAATTAGTAAGTGTTCACGCCATAATTTAGCAAATTTGGTATTGGGGGGTCTGCTTCAGGAAAGGGATCTCATCAATTGGCGCCTTCCTCTTCGCGATCCATTTCCCATGGAAAATGTCGATGAAATCGTTTCTTTCTGCTCTTTTTCTGAACGGGAATTCACCCTCCCCACTTGCTCCTTCTTCCGTGGTCTTCTCTACTTCTATGGGATTGAGCTGCAACACCTCAACCCCAATTCGATCTGCCATATCTCCATCTTCATTCATTTCTGTGAAGCTTTCCTCGGAATTGAACCACATTGGGCTCTTTTCCGCTATCTTTTCCGTGTGAAGCCCCAGCCCACCTCGAAAAATCCTTCTGCAATAGGGGGCGCTGGAATCCAGCTTAGGCAACACGCTAGTGACAAATACATATCATACAAATTTCCGTCAAATGTCCCCCGGTGGAAACAACACTGGTTCTACATTGCGAACCATGCCCCCAACTCCCTGTGCGGTCCGGCAGGCCCCCTGTTCAGCGTGGCGAATGGACATTGGAGCCAAATGAAGCCGAGATGGACCAAGTCAAAGAACTGCTCGAGTTAATTGCCGCGCACAAAGAGACAGGGGTAACCGGGGCATCAGTGATGCTATCATTTTTCAAACGCCGGGTCCAACCCATTCAGCAGCGCCATACTTTAGGATTCGAGTACTTGGGAACTGAAGACCCATCCCGTATGTGCGCAGAAGAGCTTGGGGACGATGCTGCACTTATGCGCGTCAGGCGAATTCTACTAGATGTGGATGCTGTCCCGTATGTTTCAGCAGGGTTTACAGCCCAGAATCGACCACCAGCAGTAAGTGTTCGACTTCTCGACTTCTTCCCTTGATCTGAAGAGTTAATACTAACTGATTGTCTTAATACAGGATTCATCAGCATTGTATCGGAGTTACCCGCCACACCCCGATCTGCCCCGGCCTTACCATATGCTGCCCAGCGCCGCCGCCAAAGCACAGAAAGAACAAATTGCTGGCAGCGAATCAGCCACGGGCAGCCGGGCGGCTGGGGAGAGGGTGCAAGCCGACGACTCCTCCGGATCATCCGTGGACTGGTCGGACGACGCACCTCTCGTTCCCCGGCGACGTCGGGATATGAGGAAACGCAAAGCCAGCGCCACTGACCTTGCCGGGTGAGTGTTTGTCGAACTATAAAAACTGTCGAGTTGTTTTGCTGAACACTGATGACAACCCTGTCTTGCAGCCCCTCGTCTTCCTTGCCTGGCTCCCAGCGCCAAAAGGTAGCTGAAGTGCCCCCCACCAGAAAAGGTGCACCAGAAGCCGAGCCCATAGAGGTCGATAGGGCCGATCCGTCACCTTCTGTCGCAGACGATGTAACTATCGCCGTGGCAGGCACAAGGTCGGGGCAGCTCACGCCCTCGACTGAAACAGTGCCGCCGCCGGCAATAGGTGCCCCGGACATCGCCCTGCCAGAGCTACCAGCCCCCTCATCCTGTACGCCAACTCCTCCAGCCACAAGTACCGTGACAAAGAAGCCGTTGAAGCTGGTGTGGAGGAAACCGACAATGATCCGATCCCAGAGGTAAGTAATGCCTTGGACCTTGCCCTTAGCCATGTGTAAAAATCACAGTAAAAATGTTGTGCTGTTGTCTTGAGCAGATCAACAGCTGCGGTGACACCCGAACTCGAGTTGGCTCCACCAGCCTCCGAGCCGTCGCCTGGGCAACCCAACACGCTGGAGCCAGCAGGGGGGGCAGATGTAATCATGCTTGATTCGCCACTACCCGAGCTCCAGCACACAGAACCCGAAGCCCCCGGCAATGAGCAAGTCGAGGTCACCACTGCCGTACCCGTCGGCGGTGCAGGTAAATGATCCCACTGCCTTCTGCCACAATCATTGCTATATTAATACTCGTCCTTTGCAGGGACCTCGCAGCCGTCAGCCTTGGAGGGTGCGGGTGCTTCTTGCGAGGCGCCCGGGTTGCCGACCCCTGTAGGGGAAAACACCGTTATACTCCAAGAGATGCACCTCCCGGGGGATAATCTGAGCCGCCTGCGCCAAATGATCAAGGCGATCGACTCATTTGCTCTGGTAAATCTTGACTAGACCGCTGGTAACTGTATGATTAAGTCGATATCCTCTGACGCCCAAAAACATGTAGGACATGAACCAAAAAACTTCAACGAAGCTGGAAGAGTCCACCAGGCGTATCGACGAGCTGTTGCAGGAGCGAGCCGGCTTCGAGCAGAATATCATCGAGCTCCAAGGCCGACTCAAGGAACAGCGGAAAACCCATCAAGGTATGTTGAATTCAATTGTCGGAGTCATACCCGTAGTCGATAACTTCATGATCTGAAACCTGCTTATCATCGCAGAACTTAAGTAGCTGTTAAATTATAAAGAAGAATTGCTTACTGATTTGAAGAACATGCTATATCGCCGCGCAGATGAAGTCGAGGGTCTGCGGAAGGTGATGGCCGACACAGAGAAGCAACTCGTCGACTGCCTCCAGCAGATCAAGACTTTGGGCGAGGAGAAAAAGCAGCGCCAGAAGGAACTCGATGATTTGAAGGTGGCAGCTCAAGAACTCGTAGAGATGGTAGATCCCCGAGAAGACGGTGCTGAAGATGGGCAACCACTACTTGATCATCTTCGTGGGGCGCCACAAAAGATCCTCAATTTTGTCACCGAGGCTGCCACATCTTACGTGGGCCATGCCCTAGGCCTTGTAAAGTCCTTCTGGCCAAAGGCTCGGCTAGAAGTACTCGCGGAGGGTGCAGCTGCTGATTGTACTGATGAAAGCTTCCGCGAGTATTTGCTAGAGGTCCGGCCTGTAGCTGAAAAAATTGTTGGAAACATGGTCCAGGATTGAACCGTTAGTGCTTAAGACTTTTGTAATATAAGAAACCACTTTTGTTCCTTTGTAGCCTTATGTGCAGACGAAGAGCCCCATCTGCTTTGGAGCATAGGCGTGCTACCTCTGAGTGCATCGACTCAGAGAGTAGTCGATTTAGCCCTTCACGAGAGCTCATCGGGTGAGCTAAATAAGATCCTGCCAAAAAGGATCCACTCGGACCCGGAACGCGCAGTCTGTGGCGCAACGACTAGGATGCTCATGGCAAACAGTCGAAAACTACCCTTAGGTGTAACCACCGCAGGAGTAGCCAAACGAGTTAGATAGAACCCGAGCCAGACAGGCCTAACCAGTTTGAAAGAGCACGATTAGCATCGCGACGACCCCTGTGCCACTGGCAAGTAGTCGATTTTATATAAAATTTAAGCGTGGCCAACAGCTGCCACCATTATATTCAAGAATTTACATTTCGAGTTGTGTGGCACAATGCCGCCAAATCGACCCAGAAAAGTAAAACTTGCCATTGACGCATACAGAAATTGGACACGAGTCTGCTTAGGGGTAGAACCGTCGCAGGTGCTGGATGTTCCACGAGTTGGGTACATCCTGACCATCGGGGTGCCGAAGTTGATAAGATCCCGGTCTTGTAACCCTCTTGACAATGAACGATCCTTCCCATCTTGAGTTAAGCTTGTGCAAACCCGACTCGTCCTGAACGCGACGAAGGACAAGGTCGCCAATGCTAAACGACCTTTCCTTAATGTTGCGATCATGATATCGCCGGATTCCCTGTAGGTAACGGGCTGACTGAACGAGAGCAGAGCAGCGAGCCTCTTCGACAGAGTCCAACTCCAGCTGTCGTGCTTCGTCCGCCTCGCCTTCTTTATACATCTCAACCCTTGGGGATTTCCACATGATATCTGCTGGGAGAATCACCTCGGAGCCGTAGATAAGAAAGAACGGGGTCTGCCCTGTGGCTTTTGAAGGTTGAGTCCTGAGCCCCCAGATTACGTGTGGCAACTCGTGAATCCACTTCCCGCCCTTTTTGCTGTTGACGTCGTAAAGTCTCTTCTTGAGGCCGTCGATAATCAAACCATTCGCCCTCTCAACTTGCCCATTTGCCCTTGGGTGAGCCACTGAAACATATTTGACCTCGATGGATGAGTTTTCACAGAATTCCCAGAATTGGTTGGCCGTGAAATTTGAACCCAAGTCAGTGATAATAGTGTTGGGGAAGCCGAAACGATGTAAGATGTCGGAGATGAAGTCGACCACCCTGTCTGGGGTAAGCTTGGCGATCGGCTTGAACTCGATCCACTTGGTGAACTTATCGATAGCCACCAGAACATGAGTAAAACCTCCTGGCGCCGTTGTGAAGGGCCCAATCATGTCGAGACTCCAGCAAGCAAACGGCCAGGAAGGCGGTATAGTGATGAGGGTGTGGGCCGGGACATGAGTTTGCTTACCGAAGAACTGGCAGTTCTGACATCGACGTACCAGATCTTCAGCGTTGGACACGGCGGTAGGCCACCAGAAACCGGCTCTGTATGCTTTGCCAACCAGTGACCTTGAGGCGGCATGGTTACCACACACGCCCTCGTGTATTTCTCGCAATATGTCCAGACCGTCCTCTGTTGTGACGCACTTCATGAGTACTCCGGATCGTGCGCCGTGCCGATAAAGTTTGTCTTCGACTAGGACAAACCCCTTGCTCCGTCGCATGAGGCGGGCGGCGGCAGCGCTTTTGGGGTCCATCCCAGTCGGTAAGACGAGATCTCGGATGAAGTCGATGAAAGGTCCTCTCCAGTCCTCACCGACCAGCAGAACCTCCCGTTCTGGCTGTACGGAGCCAGTGGCGGTGGAAACCGGTGGTGAAGGGCTGATGGACGGGTGCGTCAGCTCCTGAACGAATACCCCTGCCGGGACTTGAGCTCGGGTTGATCCCAGCTTGGATAAGGCATCGGCAGCAACATTGTGTTCCCGCAGCACATGGTGAATTTCTAGGCCAGAAATTTGTTTTCTAGCTTGCGTATTTCTTGTACATAGGCTTCCATGGTCTTCTTGTTGCAGTCCCACTCCTTGTTGACTTGCTGAACGACCAAGAGTGAATCGCCATATACAAGTAGTCGCTTGATCCCTAGTGATATCGCCAAACGGAGCCCGTGAAGTAACGCTTCATACTCGGCTTCATTGTTGGATACCTCCCAGAGAATTTGGAGAACGTATTTGAGTTGTTCGCCTCTTGGGGAAATGAATAAAACTCCAGTGCTGCCGCCATCGAGCTTGAGAGAACCATCGAAGTACATGGTCCAATGCTCTGGCTTGTCAACTGGATTTGGGACTTGATTTTCCCTCCACTCCGCCATGAAGTCGACTAGAGCTTGGGACTTGATTGCAGTGCGTGGCTTGAAATTGATCGACAAAGCCCCCAGTTCCACTGCCCATTTTGAAATACGACCCGTGGCATCTTGGTTGTGTAGGATATCCGCCAACGGGTAGTCTGTGATCACGACGATCTGGTACTCTTCAAAGTAGTGGCGTAATTTCCTCGAAGTAATCAATATGCCATAGAGAAGCTTTTGGACCGCCGGGTAGCGCACCTTAGACTCCGAGAGTACTTCACTGACAAAGTACACGGGCCGCTGCACGCCAAAAGCATGGCCTTCCTCGGAGCGCTCGACAACAATAACACTGCTAATAACGTGGGTAGTTGCCGCAATGTAAAGTAAAAGGGTCTCACCCGACAATGGTGCTGTGAGGATCGGGGGCGACTGTAGGTGTTGCTTGAGATCCTGCAGAGCCCGCTCGGCTTTCTTTGTCCAGTGAAACTTGTCCTGACGCTTTAAGAGTTTGAAAAAAGGTAATCCTCTCTCCCCGAGCCGGGAGATGAATCTGTTGAGAGCTACCATGCACCCTGTAAGTTTCTGTACATCTTTGATTGTGGCAGGTGCCTCCATATCAGTGATGGCGGTAATATTTTCAGGGTTGGCCTCAATGCCCCGGTTACTGACTATGAACCCGAGCAGTTTTCCTGACGGAACACCAAAAACGCACTTGGTCGGATTAAGCTTCCATCGATACTTCCTTAGGCTGGCGAAAGTTTCCTCCAGATCCGTGATGAGGCCCTCGGGACTTCGAGTTTTCACGACCACGTCGTCCACGTAGGCCTCCACGTTCCGGTGTAACTGATCAGCGAAGCACATCTGAATTGCCCGCTGATAGGTGGCGCCAGCGTTCTTCAACCCGAAAGACATCGTCTTGTAGGCATAAGTCCCAAACGGGGTGATGAACGCGGTCTTGATCTGGTCTTCTTCCTTGAGAGCGATCTGGTGGTAACCTGAGTAACAATCAAGGAAACATAACAATACGCAACCTGCGGTCGAGTCGACTACCTGATCGATGCGAGGGAGCCCAAAGTGATCCTTTGGGCAATGCTTGTTGAGATCGGTATAGTCGACACACATTCTCCATTCTTTGTTCTTTTTTAATACAAGGATGGGGTTAGCCACCCACTCTGGGTGGATTACTTCTTTAATGAATCCAGCCGCGAGGAGTTTAGCTATTTCCCGTTTGATAGCCTCCCGTTTATCGGGGGCAAAACGACGAAGTCGTTGCTTCTTTGGTACAGCCTGTGGGTACACATTAAGACTATGCTCGATCAGCTCCTTGGGCACCCCTGGAATATCCGATGGCTTCCATGCGAATATGTCTCGGTTAGCCCGCAGGAAACTGACGAGCGCGAGTTCCTATTTGTCACCCAGGCCCACGCCGATGATGGCTGTCTTAGATGAATCGCCTTCTTGGAGCTGGATCGTCTTGAGAGCCATCTCGCCCGTCTACTTGACGCCCGATTGACTCGCCTTCTTCGTCGGGATGTCCAGCTCAGCTTGAGAGAGTTGCTGTGCGGCCGTGAGTACTTCAGCGGAAGCATCTGGCACGCGGGAAGTCGATGCATACTGGATGGCCTCTTGGTTACAATCATAGGACTTCTTCAAGTCGCCTCGGAGCGTGAGCACACCGTTACATCCTGGCATCTTGAGAAGCAAGTAGACATAATGTGGCACCGCCATGAACTTGGCGAGCGCCGGCCTTCCCAGTATGGCGTGGTAGGAAGATTCGAAGCTGGCCACCTCGAACTTGATGAACTCGGTACGATAGTTCTCCCTCGTCCCGAAAGTGACTGGAAGAACAACTGTCCCAAGCGGATGCGCGGCATTGCCAGGAACAATACCGTAAAAAGGAGCTTTGCTCGGAGTAAGCTTGTTGGTGAGGTCCAGACCCATCTTCTTTAGTGTACTGGCGAAGATAAGATTGAGTCCGCTCCCGCCATCGATAAGAACCCGAGTAAGCTTGACTTCTGCGACACGGGATCCAGCACCAGTGGGAACTTCCCAGGCTCGGAAAAGCTAGTCCATTGATCATCACGGGAAAATGATATGGGGACCTCCGACCATCGGAGTGGTCGTGGTACCGCTGGTTCAACTGATAGGATCTCTCGTAGCAGCAACTTCTGTTCCCGCTTGGAGCAAAAATCTTCGTCACCGCCAAAAGATAACATTGACGGTCTTGGAGGCATCCTGGAACTTAGGTGTCTCAGATTTGTCTTCCTGTTCCTCGTCTTCAGGCTCTTTGCCCGTCGACTTGTTCTTCTTGCCGTTCCCAGGAGAGCCGAAGGTGCGCTTGAGCTGAAAGCAGTCGATCGCTGCGTGTTTGGAGTTGACACACCACGGGCACTTCTTCTGCAGGAGTTTTTCAAACTGCTCCTGCGTGGTCGACTTCTTGCCCCGCGAAGGACGGTCCACAGCCGCGACGAGATCGTCTGGCTTGCGTTTTTGGGAAGAACCGAAAAATCCCGCTGGCCTTTGTCAGCCCGGTTGTCGTTGTTGCGCTTCTGGTTGAGGTCGGTACGTCTTGGAAACCTCTCGCGCATCTTTTCTTCTTGTTCAGACCAGTCGTGCATCATGTCGCGTAAACCTGCAACCGTCTTTGGCCTGTTACGCCCAAAATCACGATATATACCTGGGTCAGTGAGGCCGTTGTAGAAGCAATCGATAATGTCCTCTTCTGAGATGTTGGCGATGGTGGCCCGCACATCGAAAAAAACGGTGGGTGTAGGAACGGAGGAGTTCATTGCGCTCTTGCTTGCACTGGGCGAGGTCGTGCCGGGTTCCTGCTCGAGATATGGCCCCCTGGAAGTTGTCGATGAAGACCTTCTTGAGGCCTTCCCAGGAGTCGATGGAATCATTGGGGAGACTTTCCAGCCAAGTCAACGGTGCAGGCTCAAAGCCATCGGAAAGTAGACGACCTTGGTAGTGTTGGAGCCACCAGCCACCTCAATGGAGTAGAATAACAGCGGAGCCATTGTTGGGGGCCTGCTTGCCGTCATACTTGGTAATGCCAATTGGCTTGAAACCCTCCGGGTACTTGTAGTTGTTGAATCTCGCAGTGAACGCGGGGAAACGATCGCTGCAGTCAGCATCATCTCGCTCGACTACCTCGCGCTCCCGTCGCCTCGAGTCGAGGACTGACCGGGCATCGCGCCCCTCATTGATCTTCTGGTGAAGATCAGGTTGGTGACGTGGAGGGTTGGGCTGCCTCAGGTTGTTTGCCGGAGGTGGCTGTCGCCTCCCACCGGTGATCTGGCTTCCACCCAC